>NW_022992075.1:256848-312203 GCF_902827175.1 Gymnodraco acuticeps
ACTCGAACTTGCTATCCCCGATTTGAAGTCCAGCACACTACCCACTGAGCCACAGCCACCTATGAGAATGAGATGCATACTCTGATTGCACTGTTCCAATGAATGACATTACATTTCGTACATGTTGGTTATCCAAAGTGACTTGCAATACAATAACAATAATGTAGACATTCCTTCTGGGTTACGTATCTTGTCCAAGGGCTGGGGAACCGCATACCCTCTTACTGGCAGACGCCTATTGCTGTCTATTTTACCACCATTGCTACATTTGGAATAAGGCCTGTTTTGGATTATGAATATTATTAGAAAAATCTCACTGGTCACCGGCTTGAGCTTCAACCTCAGGATCCATGTGTTTGTGATCCTCTCCAGAATGGAAGTAGTCATCACATACAGAGCATTTTTTTCAAAATTCAGACTTTTTCCTCAAAATTCAGACTTTTTTCTAAAAATCTGGAATTATTTCAAGAAAAATTTCAAAATTCTGACTTTTTTCTCAAAATTCTGACTTTTTCTGAATACTTAAAAATGTTAATAATCTCTCATCACCGGCTTGAGCTTCAATCTCAGGATCCATGTATCTGTGATCCTCTCCAGAATGAAAGTAGTCATCACATACAGAGCATCAACTAGTTCCTGAACAGTGTCCTTCACATGCTGATATCAAGAGAGGCAGTTACACAGTCACAAGATGGAGGAGTACCAGTTATTGTAGGTAATCATACATCCTGCCATGTACAAAATACTGAGTTTTTTCTCAACATTTTGACTTTTTCTCAAAATTCTGACTTTCTCTCAAAATCAAAAAATGTCTGACTTTTTTCAAAAATTCTGAACTTTTTCTCCGAAATCTGACTTTTTCTTAATACTTAGAAATGTTAATAATCACTCATCACCAGCTTGAGCTTTAATCTCAGGATCCATGTGTTTGTGATCCTCTCCAGAATGGAAGTAGTCATCACATACAGAGCATTTTTTTCAAAATTCAGACTTTTTCCTCAAAATTCAGACTTTTTTTCTAAAAATCTGGAATTATTTCAAAAAATCTCAAAATTCAGATTTTTTCCTCAAAATTCTGACTTTTTTCTCAAAATTCTGACTTTTTCTGAATACTTAAAAATGTTAATAATCACTCATCACCGGCTTGAGCTTCAATCTCAGGATCCATGTGTCTGTGATCCTCTCCAGAATGGAAGGAGTCATCACATACAGAGCATCAACTAGTTCCTGAACAGTGTCCTTCACATGCTGATATCCAAGAGAGGGAGTTACACAGTCACAAGATGGAGGAATAGAAAGCAGTATTCAATGTTTACTTCAGATTAGCTCCACGTCAGAAATGAGCATGCTTGTCATATGTCTCTCTCCATAGAGGCTGAATCATCATGTTAATCACATAGCTATCATCTGCCTCAAACAGTCCTGATGCTCTTCTAGGTAATCACACATCCTGTCATGAACACAGCTACAGTTGGGATACCTTTGTTATCATGAGACTCTCATGTTGGAAGAGGACATTCAGTGTTTTCCCAACAAATATGAAACGGAAAAATTAATATGCTGTCATATTGTGAATCATAGTGGAATATTAGTTTGCATGTATCACAGTTAATGTTTCCTGAAGATGCACAGTAGCGTCGGGGTTCAGGCCTGAAAGATGATCCAGGAACCAGCTGGAGCTGCAAACAGATGAGGTGCGAGTGTGTGTGTGTGTGTGTGTGTGTGTGTGTGTGTGTGTGTGGTGTGTGTGTGTGTGTGTGTGTGTGTGTGTGTGTGTGTGTGTGTGTGTATGAGTGTGTGTCGATCCATGACTTCATAATTACCAGCCGTTCTCGGGGGAACAACAGAGTGCTGCTGGTGACCCAAGCAGTGGCCTCATCAGTGACATCACGGCCGATGAGGCAAAAACAGGAAGCTGTGATTGAGTACATGCGGGAGCACGTGTGTGTGTGTGTGTGTGTGTGTGTGCAGCTCCAGTGTGTGTGTGGGCTGATGTCTATATTTCTATGCGTGTGTATGCATATGATGTGTTGTTGGGCCATGCGCGTCCACCAGCTGCTGCAGTACTCTGGGTCAGTGTGTGCAGAGAGTGATGCATGTGTGTATACGTATGTGTGTGTAGCCTGATTACATTGGCATAATTGGCACATTTAACATGTTGGTGTTTAAACGTGAGACAACAGAGCTAAGAACCCTCACCCTTGTGTTGATACATTATATTACAAATATGAAGTAGATAGGTATTTGAAACGTAAGAAAACCTGACGTCGTCGTTACTTTTCTTTCTGCTGCTTATATGATTCACATATTGGAAATAGATAGAGAGCGCAGACCACGTTGGAGGCCTTTTCATAAAGAACATCTAAAATTGGTTATGAAACCTGCTTTAAAATGTAATGGACGCACTTCTTGGATGTAATGGACGCACTTCTTCCTTCGCAAATGCTAGACCATTACACAACGTTGCATGAACATCAGGCCAGACCTTTTTCCATTACCGCACAAACCGTCAAACCAAAAAGATATTAAAGATTCAAAATCCTTCAAAGAGAAACCGTAATATATAACTCAACATTTTGTATTCAGGACTTGATGTCTGATGTGAAAACTGTGATTCAGACGTTTTTTTGGGCCCATTCTCCACAAGTTTAATGAACATGGAGCTTGTAGTTTCTCTGTAATCCTGCTAAGAGACAAACCAACCAATGAACAGCACCAGTGGCGGCTGGTGGAAAATATTTTTGGTGGGGCTTTTGATATAGTGAGTAAAAACATTTTTTTGGAAGAAATGACCCCTTAAATTAGGACTTCTGGTGATGTAATGGCACGTTTCCAGTGCAGCGCGGAGCTCGCTTTAATGCTGCGTTCAGACCGGACGCGATGCGAATATTCGCTTCGCTCTAAACGCTCCTATCGCATCGCTCAAGTCGCTCGAGTTTCACCGCGGCTGCCAGCTGTGTTTACTCGCATCATTCAAACAAGACGCGCTCGGGGGCTACAACTACAACAAAATGAACATATTGTACCGTGATTAAATTGTAATACACGTTTCTAAATGATGCCGACGTAACAACATACTGATACCGGTTAGTAAAAACCATGAATTAATGCTTTGACAAGTCTGCAGACAGACGGCAGGCGAAACACCTTTTAGAATGCTTGTTTTCTGAATGGAGCTTGGCTAAGCTAACGTTATATATGCTCCGACCGTCCACACTCACAACAACGGCCTACAGACATAAATAAACCAGCGACTGTATTCTCCATGACACAGACAGTCTGTGGTTTGTACTTGTTTAACTTATGTCTAGTTTCTGAACAGATCGTATCTGTCCCCGGCTGTTTGAAGAGCAAGCATGGGAAACAAAAGATAGCATTTATCTATTTGCATCGGTTGCATCCAGCTAGCCTCGTTGATACGTTTTGTCTTTTTCACGAGCTTGCTGTGATATATACAAATCGGGTTGGTCCGGTCCAAGGTCTTTAAGTATCAATTTATCTCCCAAACTCCTCCTTTGGAAAGGATTGGAGAGTAGCTCTTGCACGGAATTGGGTGCGGACCGAGGTCCGGCGACTCCACCTGCACACCATTCTAAATACTGCGTCACCTTGGTCACTCACGAGTCTAAAAAACAACTCACGTCACGTAAGCAACGTGGGCGCCAACGTGAGCGCCCTCGTGACCAAAATATTTGACGGCGCTGATTGGCTGAAATTATGTTTCGGCGGCACAGTTTACTATTGAGACTTTTGCAACGTGCTGGTTGCTGCTGTTTGTCTCGGGGGCTCCGCCCGGTAATGATAAACTAATGCCACGGGCAAGGCCAGGCAGGAAACATGTGACTTATCAGTAACTTTAGACATCGTAACCCCATTTTAAACGAGATTTTATTGTAGATTATACATTTTACTGATACCAATTGTATGATATTTACCTTGTTCATTAAAAATAAAAATATAAAATATATATATTTTTTTAATATTTTTTTTTAATATATATTTTTTAATTTAATATATTTTTTTATATATTTTTTTGAATGTGGGAAGAGGTGGGGCGGCGCCCCTAGCGCCCCTATGGGCCGGCCGCCACTGAACAGCACCATAACCTCCATGGCAGAGTTTAAAACAATTCACAATTATTCAAAGGGATATATTTATATCTGATCAGAAAACGAGTATTTAGCATTCAAAGTCAGATGTAAACACTGATTATGGATCCGGACAAAATGTAATGGGTTCCTTCTAGGCAAGAGACAAACCAACCAACAAACCCAACAGAAACATGATCCTATTGGCAAGATGTTCAATATCCACGACATCTAAAGAAATACAGGGGGTAGAGCTGTCATCCACCAATCAGAAGGTTGGTGTTTGAATCCCAAAGCCCCTACAGTCGACATGTTGATGTGTCGTTGGTCGATGGGTCCTCATGGGCAGGACACTTAACCCCGAAGACATGGCCAACAAATGTGTCTGAATGGCTGGATGCTGACGTGTATATGTAAAGCACTTTGAACGGTCGCACAAACTGGAATAAAAGTTATTTAAATGCAGTCCATTTATGATCAGAAATTCAGCATTTAGGGTATAACCTGAACACTGCACAGGTTTCATGGTGTTTAGATGTTTCCATGGCTGTCTGCGATGCACCTGAGGGGTCTTATTATCCCAGCAGGGAGCCTTTGGGCCCCTGATGTGCCCCCCCCTCGACCCCTCAGGTCTCCACGGTGCCTCTGACGGCCGTCCACACTGCTGCAGGGCGGGGTCAGAGGTCAGAGGTCAGCTCTCCTGCAGGGACGTGCTGATTAAACGGGCCCTTCATCTCTCTCTGATCCTGACCCCTCAGCTGGACATCAAGAGAGAGTCTGACTGATGAGGGGGGGGGGGGGGTCACTCATCCACACATGGCAGCACCACTGTTCATGGAGACTGCATTGTTAAGAAACACCGCCACACATCAGGGCAGGAATTTTAAAAAGATCGTATTAGACTCTCACTATTAGCCCCAAGAAATGCAGTCGATGTAAACGTGTTCTGTGACATAATTAAGGGGCACAACATTTAAAAATTGTGGAACATGTGAGAAAAATGGGGGTCTTGCGCATGGCAAAAGGCTCTACCTAGACGAAGCCCCTATATGTACGTTTGGTATATGTAACATTTGGAGACGACAAAAAAGTATATTGGAAACATACCTCACACACAATAGGAAGTTGTTGATATATTACTTCAATAGAAGGTGGGAGTTCAACAAAATATCCATACTATTAAACTTTATTACAATACCCTCCAACAACTACCATCTTTTAATTTAGATGTATCACTTTTCTGCTCATCAAACCCCCTAAAAAACTATCTCTCATGTGTGATACAAACTTTATATCCAGTCCATATTTGCATTAGTTTGTGAGAATGCTAACAAATGCATTACAACTCGTGACCTAGTATTTGGATTTGGTCTGTCATTGATGTATTATTATTATGTGTTTATTTCATCAAGGACCATGCATACAAATATATTCATCTCAGAAAAGAGAATATATGAATTATGCCAGATTTTAGCTTATAGCTCATTTCCATCTGCAGGCCTCATTTAGGTCTCTTGAGTCTTATTCTGCGTTCACACCGATGCGATGTTTGGGGGCGGCGCGGCGGTTGATGCGAATGTCGCGGCGCTATTGAGGCGATTGGAACAACAACAACCGCTCAAGTTTAATTTTTTCAACTCAAGCGTCAAATTCCCGTGACGCGATCTCGCGGTAGCCAATCAGCGGTGAGGATCTCAGCCTGCCGTCACTGACGTAGAACCACAAAACCAAAACATCAGCCGTTAGCTGTTAGCACTCAGAGCTCACAGCTCCTCATATCTGTTCAGAAACTAGACACAAGTTAAACAAGTACAAACCACAGACTGTCTGTGTCATGGAGAATACAGTCGCTGGTTTATTTATGTCTGTAGGCCGTTGTTGTGAGTGTGGACGGTCGGAGCATATATAACGTTAGCTTAGCCTGGTCGATCCGATCTTCATTCAGAAAACAAGCATTTTAAAAGGTTTTTCGCCTGCCGTCTGTCTGCAGACTTGTCAAAGCATTAATTCATGGTTTTTACTAACCGGTATCAGTATGTTGTTACTTCGGCATCATTTAGAAACGTGTTTTACAATTAAATCACGGTCAAATATTTTCATTTGTTTGTAGTTGTAGGCTACAAGCCAGCACGTCTTGTTTGAATGATGCGAGTAAACACAGCTGACAGCCGCGGTGAAACTCGCATATTCGCATCGCGTCCGGTGTGGACGCAGCATAAGTATATAAAACGTAGTGTATTATTTGTTTTCTTATACTGAATATCTTTGAATGTATCGTAGTGATTTATACCTTTCAACTTCTGATAGTACTACATGTTTTTGGGCACATTATCAATATAATTGGAAACAGTTAGAGTTATTATATAGTTGCTGATACACAATATTAATTTTAGAATACGGCATTCATTATTTTATTAGTTATGTTGAAGAACAAGCAGGTTAGTATTCAGCTCTTTCCTTAAGTGTTGTATTTAAGTGGAACACCTCAGAGAGATATATTGGTAGATGAAAACCTGGACTGGAGATAGGGAACCATGGTAGCCTTGCTTTCATTTGTTCACATGATCTTAATTTCTCTTCATGTTTCTTGGCAGTCTGCCCCCCCGATCCCTGCTGAGTGTACGTATTGACAGTTGTTTATTTCCTCGGCTGGTGATACTGTACAGTGCGAGCCTTTTCAAATCATTCAATCTGTATCTGCCCTTTGTTGTTTCTCTACCCTCGCCTTCCCACACCTCATTTCTCTTCTCCTTGGCACCCTGACCCCCCCCCCCCCCCCCCCCCCCCCCTTCTGTCTGTATATACTCTGGTACTGTAGCTCCGTATAGAGGCAACTTCTCTCAAAGGTCATTAATACTCGGGTGAAATGGTCTGTGACTCTTCCTGGCCCGAGAGCAGGCAGAGATGTATAGGTGGAGCTGGTTCTGTTCATAAAGACCTAAAGTCCTGTTAGTGGGATGGAGAGGAAGGAAAGGGAGGAAGGAGGGAGGGAGGAGGGAGGGAGGAGGAGGGAAATATGGTTACATGTATGTCAAAAAGAAAATAACTCTTTGTATGTCAACTGTCCAAGATGCATTACAAACGAACTAATAATGCGTTATAATCTGCCTATAGCACTATTACTAACATTATGACTTAATATTCACTACGTAATAATGCATTATAATGAGATCATACCTTACGTTAGCTTTCATTATTTGCTTTAAAGTACAACATTGTTTTGTGCACAATTTGTTGTTGCAGATATTTTGACTTAAAGCAAAAAATGACCACTTAAAAAAACGTAAATGACAATAGTCTCAAATATTACAACTGTGAGAATATTAATGCTTTAAGAAAAAAATGTCACTGAGGGATCAGAACAATTTAACTATCGTCCGCTTGGACTTTTGACCCGTCTAGGTTCTGGATACGAAAAGCTATAGTTAGTCATCGTAAAGCTTAATTTCCCTACTGTTTTGTCAAAGAAACCACTGTGGTTATGATACTTATACCTTATAAGTCTTTATAAAATGCTTGTTATGAGTTTTGCTTATTGTTAAAAAGCATTGTGAATATTTTGAGTGCTTAACATAGTCTTATACACGCAGATTCAAAGGCATTATATGAATGATATGTAATAAAAACGGATAGCCAGTAACAGCACAGTTACCTGGGTGATGTGGTGTATTTAGTTAAGCTATCATGCTGCCTGGCTCTACTTTGTGCATCAGCTTCTGCTCTCGGAGACACTGTGGTTTCAGTGATTTACTCTGAGCATAATGACTCTGAATATTTAGCGACTTTGCATCTGAAGTTCCCGCGGTCGTGTTTGGCAGCGAGGCGGCGGCAATTACTGCTGTTTCCAGATTGAGACATTGCAATAACTTTGCTTCCACCTTCAGCAAACTCCAACAAACTTTTGGGACAACAAATCACCTGACCACACTCCTCTTCCATCCGCAGGCCACCTACGAGCAGACCCCCCCCTATCCATGACGAATCATTTCTGAAACACAAACTGCTTCTTGTTGCAGAAGCATTTCACTTTTCCAGATCGAGCGATTAGTGTGTCACCCCCAGAAGTCGTTGCAGAGCATCCCTCGTTATCTCTCGTCATTCCTGATCAAAATAACATTCTGCATCAAAACCAAGCTCCGTATAAACTCAAGTAGCGGTGGCACCACCCAGGGTACGCACACACACACACCCTAACCCTCCCTCGGTAAACACAGGGGGCTTTTAGTTGGGGCCCCGGTGGTCCGACTGGCATCCGTTTGAAATCCAAACCTGTCCGAGCAGAGGGATGCTTCGCCTTTTTCAAACCTGGCTGCGGACCAGGTACCATAAACGTGGCTACTGACCCGAGGTGGACAAACTCAGTGGAGGGGGGGGGACGTCTGCGGGGGAGAGGGATGCAAGGTATGTGTGTGTGTGTGTGTGTGTGTGTGTGTGTGTGTGTGAAGATGTGGAAGTACACTGATTTTTGACTTAAGGAACATTATAGAAATGCTATAGTGTAAGAATAGTAATTAGTAATAGCTTTGCCAAATTAAAGAGTCATATAAAATGTGTGTGTGTGTGTGAAAAGTACACTTAACAGCGCTCATGTGTTTAGCATTGTTATGTTGTAAAAATATATGTTACATGTAAAAAATATATATATTGGCAAGAAGTTAAAGTACTAAAATGTCAAAGCAGCATCATAACAGGCATTAAACATGAATTATGAATACAATGAAATGCAATGCAGTTCAATGCAATACAAGAATAATGGGCCTAATATATATATTTGGTATTTGTACAGCCTGAGTGCGCTTAAGGCCTGACGAGGTGTGATTTCGAAGCTAAAGCTGCATGCGTTTTTAGAGCAGGGTAATATATATTATGTGGTTTATTAAAATGTTTAATCAGGGTGCATCAGAGAGGGAAAGTTAATCAGACCCCCCCCCCCCTGCTCTCTGCAGAGTGAAAGGATCCATTGAGGCTGCGGGTGGCAACATGTTGGCTCGCAGCTCGAGGAAAACGACCCTCCTCGATTGGTCGATCGAAAACCAGGAAGCCAAAAAAGTTGTTCAGCAAACAGTTAGTTATTTATTTAACCCCACCCGGAACATTTCTGAAGCCGGTGTGGTGTTAGAATGATTGAGTCAGCACATTTTTAGACCTACTCATATCCACATCTTTAATCTTTTTGTTAATGTTTTATTTAACTTATTTTTCTTCCTTATCTTTAAAAGTAACGAATAACATATAGAGCAACCTTCAATGTATTACAAAATATGTTTTTTAATTGTTGTAAAACTGTTTAATAGTACTACTTATACACTTAGATATTTAATTGTTCCCATTTCTTTCATTTTTCAAAATAAAATCATTTACTTTTCTCAAATTGTAATCAAACATAGCACAAATTTAACTTTAAGAAACTTCCTATTACCTACTTAAAATATATATTATTTTATGTTTTAAAATTGTTATCAGGTTTTAATATTACCACGTATAAAGGGGACCTATCATGCAAAATGCACTTTTTGATGTCTTTATACATCAACATGTATAAATAAATAAAAAAATAAAACCCTCTCTCTTTTCCTCCGTACCCAAATCTCTAAAAACGGGGAACAACGGAGCTGATCCAGATTTGCGTCCGATATGACGTAATATCTGAAATGTGGACCCACGGGCCTATCAGAAACGTTGCTATCAGAAACAATGCCCGACTGTTTTGGACGTAATATGGTCGGCGTTTACATTAGCATCGCTAACACTCAGAGCTAACCTGTACTGGAGAGCATGTGTGTGAAGAAGCAGGAAGTAAAAAGGAACTCACCTTGTGGTATAACCGGCAAGAGAGAAAGCCTTTGAGCTCCGTACTGTTTCAGAGAGAATCCTTGATCTAATAATCCTTGCGTTTCATCACTGCAGCATTTTAGACAGTATCCGCCAGGTCTCGCATGAGCCGGCATAAGCTCCGCCCCCTCTTATTTTTTCAGTTTAAAACAAAAACATTTTTATTTAGCCTTTATTTATACAGGTGAACATCTCATTGAGACACAGGGGCCGTTTCTCAATGTCGAGTAAACCTGCTGCAGAGCCACTATTTCAAGTATACTACGTCATCGAGTGGCGCCGAAGGACTGTTTAAATCCATATTAAAGCATTCGGCGCCACTCGATGACGTAGTATACTTGAAATAGTGGCTCTGCAGCAGGTTTACTCGACATTGAGAAACGGCCCAGGTCTTATTCTCAAGAGAGACCTGTTTATACCCAGAATCAGCACTTTTGAAACAGGAAGTGAAATAGAGGGATATGAGGCATGGCTAGAATGGGTGATCTGTTTGGTATTTTGAGCGAAACACTTCATACACATGTTTTTTTATATATTTGTATATATCTGAGACCTATGCTATTGCCTAGAAATAGCATGATAGCTGACCTTTAATATTACATTTTTGTATTAATCTTTCTCCAAGATTCAAATCTATCTTTGCACAAATGTGACATAAAGCAACTTCATATCTATTAAAAAAAGTATTAATTTTCATTGTTGAAAAACTGTTACTTCAGCACTTAATATTTGTTTTACCGTAAAAAGAGCATTTTATTGTTGTCTACTAGAAACGGGGTGTTATATTACTACATATACACTTAATATATACTCTTCTACCTTTTATTGTTACGTTTGTGTCGTTTTTTTTGCAATTTCTAGCAGAATAGTTACCATCAGGATTATTATAGTTCTTAGGATAAATATCTAAAATCTAACTTGGCACAAATGTGACATAAAGCAACTTCATATTTATTAAAATAAGTATTTATTTGCATTGTTAAAAATGCATGTTAATAATACTTAATATTATTTTCCTTCAATCAAATAATTGTATTGTTATCTACTAGGAACGGGTGGTAATATTACTACATACAGTATACACTTAATATATACTCATCTGCCTTTTTATTGTTACATTTCTGTCGTTTATTCTTGCAATTTCTAGCAGAATAGTAACCAAAAAGATTAATATAGTTTTTAGGATATCCAGGGCTTTTAATGAGATTGTTGTTGTATCGCTTGATTTTAATTTGACTGTATTTACTTTTCTTTTCACTATCTCTGTAAAGCGCTTACAAAATAAATCTATTATTATTATTATTTATCAAGGTTATTCCTCCCTGGCCTGACAGCAAATAAAGTGATGACTTTAACTGTCACTGTGTTTGATCCGGAGTAGTAGCAGGATGTTTGTGGGAGGCTTTGTGTGCACGTGCTTATCACCGTGCATGTGTGGGCCGTCCGTGATTTATTTATTTATTTGTTAGCGTGCAGACACCTGTGACAAACAAAGAGGGCCTTATATCCTGCAGCAGTCATTCAGCTCCAGCTGCACAGCTTTCACTCTGAGCGTCCAGACTACGTGCACCGGGGACAAGATGAGCTGTAGTCATGACAACACAAAATGCACGCCCATATTAGGAGTCTCACAAAGTAAGCCCTCGTGTTTGTGAAGTATCCAAGAAGCTGTTTTTGGTCAAAATGGGTAGTACATTTTTCCTAAAAACGACATTCCTTATCATATCATGTGAAGCAAAGTCATCGTTGTGTGATGGCATTTTGAGATGGGAATTAATGACATGAAACAAAGTTGTTCTTGATATTTTTCTGTCTTTTAAAAAAAAATCCATTTGTCTTTATCTGTCCTATCTTGAGATGGATGTGAGTCAGGCAGAAACAAAGGAGCTGTCACAGCGAGCGTCAGGCCAGACCCCCCCCCCCCCCCCCGCCATCACTAACCTCCACACAACAAGCTCTTTATGTGAGGCATGGATGGGAGTCAAGCAGCTGTGTGTGGTGTGTGTGTGTGTGTGGGTGTGTGTGTGTGTGTGTGTGTGTGTGTGTGTGTGTGTGGTGTGTGTGTGTGTGTGTGTGGTGTGTGTGTGTGTGTGTGTGTGTGTGTGGTGTGTGTGACAAGTAAACTTAACAGCGCTCATGTGTTTAGCAGTGATATGTTGTAAAAATATGTTATATGTAAAAAATATATATATTGGCATCTAAATACTTGAGTACAAGAAGTGTGTGTGTGTGTGTGTATGTGTGTGTGCATGCGTGTGTGTGTAATGTGTGGTCTAGCATTACTATACTTGTGGGGACCTAAATCTGTTTACATAGTCACGTGTGGGGACTCGCCTCCCTTATGGGGACAAAATGGAGGTCCCCATGAGGGGAATCATTAATTTTAGGGTGAAGACTTGGTTAGGGTTAGGGTTAGGGTAGGCATGTGTTGGTTATGGTTAAGGTTAGGATAAGTCTCCAGGAAATGCATGTAAGTCAATGTAATGTCCCCCTGAAGTGATGTATACATGGTGTGTGTGTGTGTGTGTGTGTGTGTGTGTGTGTGTGTGTGTGTGTGTGTGTGTGTGGTGTGTGTGTGTGTGTGTGTGTGTGTGTGTGTGTGTGTGTTGTGTGTGTGTGTGTGTGTGTATGTGTGTGTGTGTGTGCGTGCAGTTAGGGTTTGTCTCCAACTTGAATGCTGCAGAGTTTTCAGATTGTTACGAATCACCATCCAAATCTTGTTTCTTGTTTGATTTTAGCAGAAAATAGTGTGACCTCGTCCAAGTGGACACATGGGGGACGGATCATTTATTGGTTTTTGACAAAATAAGATATGATTCCAATATATTTTCTACTGAAATGTAACTCCATCTTTTGAGTTGAAGTCCTGCTGAACATGATGAATGATGTGTGCAATATAGTAACTGTGTTAGAACTGCCATTGTCCTAAAATGCTGTTTTCATTCTCTCTTTTCTCGTGTTTTATATCGTATTATACTAAATGTCTTTGGGTTTTGGATCTAAAGACATCCCCTTGGATGTTGAGAAACTAGGATGAGACATTTTTCACTATTTTCTGACATTTTATAGGCCATTCGCAGATTGATCGCGTAGGTGCAGCGCTAGAAATGATTGTTTTGAATATCAGTACCTTGAAACTGCCAACATTTAAACAAAAAAAATTCATATTTTCCGAGCAATTCGTCTTTCCGTTGGTACAAACACGCATTGAGAAATGATTCAGTACCACTGAGTGTAACTTTTATAAACGGCGCTGCCTCCACCTGCTCATTTAACACATGTATGAAAGTCAAACACACGCAGTCAAGTTAATGGAAAGCTTTCACACCAAAAAAGCTAAATTACAACACTTCATCACAACATAATTGTTGGAACACTTACAGATTAACAAGAGCTCACATTATAAGCGTATCCACGGGGCCATTTTTAACTTTAAATTGCATTATTTGACCTTCCATGTGTCACCTGCCTCCAACGTCATAGCTGCACTTTGTTAATGGAGACAGAGAGCCTGACAGAAAGTGAGTGTTTCGGTAGAAAAAGCAACACTGACAATGAAATTGGGTGTTTGAGAGCGATAAAATAGAACTGGAGGGAGAGAGCGATCCATTAAGGCTAACTTTCTGTTTGGAAAAGCTCTCCCTGGCAGCAAATTCATCCCAATCATCAGGCTCTAATGTAATCACTTTATGAGTCGTGGGCATAATGAATATAGTGTTTGTGTGCAGATCCAGTCCGGCCCCCAGCCCTCTGGAGGAAAGTGTACATTTCTGTGGCATCCTGTATTTATTTGAAATACCCTCTGTCTGGTCTCGTAACACAGACACGGGCAAGTGGGCATAGAAACCCTTTTCTATTCCCTCCATTTTCATGATGTGGTTTCGCATTAATGGCATGTTTTAAAGAAATATAGCAGTAAAAAGTTCTGCTCTGCCTTCACTCAATTTGTCTAAAGTTTTAGGGGGAAAACGGCACACAATTTGTTTCCATTTTTAGGTTAAAGTATACAATTTGTCTCCATTTTTTACCAGAGAGGGTTATTTAGATTGGCCGGCTTGTTGGCTCTCTTACAAACTGTACCCTCCTGCGTACAGTAGGTCCGAACAGACGCAGTGTGAGGAGGAGTGTGTTCAGGGACCCCCTCAAACACACCGCTGAAAACACACTTGTTTGTGCACAGCCTCACACTGCTATTAAAAGAATCTAGCAGAATGCTATGTTTGTGATTAATGCAACAGAAAACGACATACCCCCTTTCCTTGTGAGCCAAATAACATTATATTCCAGATAATAAAAGACTGATTGCGTTAATTATCGAGCTAGAGCATTTAGCTTAGCTTAGCATAACGACAGGTACCATCTGGACCGCTGTCGAGAAACACATTAATGTTGCCGTCAATATTGATATTTCTTACTTAAATTATAAAATATGTATTTCAAAGTTTGAAAATGGCTCGATATACAATAGTCGAAAAACACATATTGTCATCTGTACCTTTTTGTATATGCATTTAAATATGAAATATACATTTAATTAGCTTTAAAGTTGCCGTTGGATCATTGAACACAGGTTAGCTTTTACCTTTATCTTCCAGTCTAGCTAGCTATCTATCTACTCTCATGTCTTCATAGTATCACCTCGCACTTGATGCATGGATACAGATGTAATATCCACAACACACTCTGCAAGAAAGCCTGTAAATATAAGGCTATAATCAGCAGCTAGTCCCACCCAGTCTCACGGCATTTTGTGTTATAGTCACGAAATAAATGTAATCTATTGATTCGTGTTCACCAACACTATTTTCCCCTTTTTTTCGTGTCACACAGAACGATTTTTAAAAGCAATGCATTTCTATTGGTAGTGTGTTTCGTGCCTGCAGCACGTCTTTTTGTCCGGTCGGGTCGAGGAAGACCGGAAGCTGTGTGGTTCATAAAAACATGTTCTTACTCAATATCAAGCCACGATTATTGCTTTTATTTTAAAGTGCATAATGTCGGACTTTTTTTGCCGTCCACGAGGAAAAGAAATGGCTCAGAGCCTCAGAATACTGAAATCTGTATTTTTTAAATATAATTTTCCTTCTAATTTGTTATTATTTACATTACTTTTAAAATCGTTCTGGACTGTGACACGAAAAAAATGGGGAAATCGTGTTGGTGAACACGAATCAATAGATTACATTTCGCGACTATAACACGAAATGCCGTGAGACTGGGTTAGCTTAGCTTAGCCTAAAAGCTCAAGCCAACTAGCCTACTACTTTTCATGAAACAATGTCTGCACCTCTAAAGGCACCGGTTCTCATGTGTCTTTCTAAGTGAGAGTTCCCAGACAATAAGAAGCAGTAGCAGGACATTGTAATAATTTAATAGGTCTTTTTCCCAGAGTTTTGTACTATATCTTTAAATGTGTATTCGGTAACGTGATTCTGCTTCTTTGCACAGAGCAACTGTAGGTGGGCTCTTCCTGTGTCAGCCCTGATGGGATTTCAAAGCTCTCTACGTAGGCACAGCCATGTAGCCGAGAAAATAAATACACAAACGTACATAAAATAGAGCTGCACTAAAGATAGGGTCGGACTGAGTCTGTAAAGGGAGTCAGGGTTTCTGTTAGAGGAAAGGTCAGCAGTAAAGAAGGGGTGGTGAGAGGAGAAACAAACACTGAGCCTCCTCCTCTCACACCTGCTGTAGAAAATGAGATCCTCGCAGAGATGGTAAAAGTACACACATCGTTTACTCAAGTAGAAGTACAGATACTGGTGTTTAAAAATACTCTGGTAAAAGTAGAAGTACTGACTAAACTTCTTTACTCAAGTAAAAGTAAAGAGGCTTTGAAGTGTACTTCAGTAAAAAGTACCCATAGCTAGCAGCTGCTTTAAAGAGTACCTGACCTCCCTTTATATTAATAGAACAATAATGTCATTGTTAGCTAATGAATGTTTCCATGCTGAACAACGGCAACATGACAACGTTTCCATTGGTCCCTCTTCTTTAGAGAAGACCAGGAAGTGATGGATACACGGATCGTGTTCAAATCAATAGGCACGCAATGACTCTAAAGAATAATGATCACGCACCAAACACACATTCAGACTAAAGGAACCAGCTGTTTGGGAAATGAGAGAAGTAGAAAGTACAGGTATTTGAGTTCAACATGTAAGAAGTAGAAAGTACAGGTATTTGGGTTCAACATGTAAGAAGTAGAAGTACAGGTATTTGAGTTCAACATGTAAGAAGTAGAAAGTACAGGTATTTGTGTTCAACATGTGAGAGAAGGAAACCGGTAGAAAAGTACAAGTATTTGAGTTCAAACATGTAAGAAGTAGAAAGTACAGGTATTTGAGTTCAACATGTAGAAGTAGAAAGTACAGGTATTTGAGTTCAACATGTAAAGAAGTAGAAAGTACAGGTATTTGTGTTCAACATGTAAAGAAGTGAAAAGTACAGGTATTTGTGTTCAACATGTAAGAAGTAGAAAGTACAGGTATTTGTAGTTCAACATGTAAGAAGTAGAAAGTACAGGTATTTGGAGTTCAACATGTAAGAAGTAGAAAGTACAGGTATTTGAGTTCAACATGTAAGAAGTAGAAAGTACAGGTATTTGATGTTCAACATGTAAGAAGTAGAAAGTACAGGTATTTGAGTTCAACAATGTAAAAGTAGAAAGTACAGGTATTTTGGAGTTCAACATGTAAGAAGTAGAAAGTACAGGTATTTGAGTTCAACATGTAAGAAGTAGAAAGTACAGGTATTTGAGTTCAACATGTAAGAAGTAGAAAAGTACAGGTATTTGATGTTCAACATGTAAGAAGTAGAAAGTACAGGTATTTGGGTTTCAACATGTAAGAAGTAGAAAGTACAGGTATTTGTGTTCAACATGTAAGAAATAGAAAGTACAGGTATTTGAGTTCAACATGTAAGAAGTAGAAAGTACAGGTATTTGAGTTCAACATGTAAGAAGTAGAAAGTACAGGTATTTGTGTTCAACATGTAAGAAGTAGAAAGTACAGGTATTTGAGTTCAACATGTAAGAAGTAGAAAGTACAGGTATTTGAGTTCAACATGTAAGAAGTAGAAAGTACAGGTATTTGTGTTCAACATGTAAGAAGTAGAAAGTACAGGTATTTGTGTTCAACATGTAAGAAGTCAAAGTAAAACGTTGTTAGAAAAATAAGTAGTTGAGTAAAGTACTGATACCAGAACAATGTACTTAAGTACAGTAACAAAGTATTTGTTCTCTACTACTTCCTCTGGATTCTCCTCCCTCTGTCGTCACTGTAGAAACGTCCAAAGATTCAAAGTTGTATTGTCATATGCAAAAACATACAGTGTAGAAATGGCAATTCCATTATTCTGACCTGAGCTCCTCCAACAATGCAACATATGTAATAAAATACCAAAATAAAAAGTAGTGCAAAAAGTATTTACATGTAGATAGAATATGATATGTACAAGAACAGAATATGAAATTAAAGGTCTCCTATCATGCTATTTTCAGGCATATATTATGGGTCTCAGATATATACAAATACATAAAAAACATGTCTATGCTGTGTTTTGCTCAAAATACCAAACAGATCCTGCATTTCATGCTTTTTTACACATGCTCTCCAGTACAGGTTAGCTCTGAGTGTTAGCGATGCTAATGTAAACAAAGACCACATTATGTCCAAAGCAGTCGGGCATTGTTTCTGATAGCAACGTTTCTGATTGGGCCGTGGGTCCACATTTCAGATATGACGTCATATCGGACGCAAATCTGGATCAGCTCCGTTGTTCCCCGTTTTTAGAGATTTGGGTACGGAGGAAAAGAGAGAGGGTTTTATTTTCTGACGCTGCGTGAGTTCCCCGACACACCGGGGACACATGTTGATGTAGAGAAGACATCACAAAGTGCATTTTGCATGATAGGAGACCTTTAAATAAAGTAAAATCCATGTAGATCTCCCTGCATTTGTGTGAGCACCTTGGTACATGTGCATGATTCAGGCGTCTCCTCTGCCAACATCCACATCGTCCTGCTCCAGACTTCACTCATCCCACTTCTGTTTGTTTTCAACTTAACGCTTGTCTGAACCTGACTCCTGTCCAGGCCCAAATTGGTCTTGGTTCATTTGTACAACGTATAGCAGAACGTTCTTGCTTCAGAGATCTAGATTATATTTAATTTCTGTTCATTTGACCATCATTTCTATTGGTTATGATAACACTGTTCTCTCCAGACTAATTGATGACATATTGAAATGTGGCTACATTGCTAAAAGGGGGTTAGGGTTACAGCCAAAGCATTTAAACAAGCGTAAAGGTTGGAAACCACAGCAAGAGTATCCAAAACTCTTGATCTAAAGGTCAAATTGAAAAGTGAGTGCACCTAAAATGTCTGTAATCAGTACTTACTACGGCAGGTACGAGGCCAAAGTTAAACCAGATCCTGGATCTTCAAATTTGACTTTTAAAATGTAATAGAAGTTTCCTTTTCATTGTTTATCCTCTTCCACACTAGGGCTGAAAGATTAATCGATTTAAAATCGAAATCGCGATTTGAAATGATGCGATTATTAAATCGCAAAACCTGCGATTTTTTAAAACATTTTTTTTTTTTTTACAATATTAATTTGTTTTTCTACCATTTTTTTTTCTTTTCTTGTGTGTCAGTCATCCACACCAATCAGAAGTGCTGTGCTCAACATGTACCAGCCATTGTTAATCAATCAGAAGTAGCCCATGATAGAAGGTGATAGACAGATTGATCCAATCACCTGCCAAGTGCTTTTGAAAGTGCCTGCCCTTTCCAAATGGCTTCCAATGGAGCTTTAGATGGTTTGGTGAAAGCATCTGAGTCAGGTTAGTAATGCTCCATCACATGTTTCTATTACAAGGTGAATCTTAAACTGAAGCTTGACTTTAAAGCAACCCAACGGAAGTTTCATGTAAGTTTAGTTCTTTCACTCGTAGCTCGGGGTGCGGGGTGCTAGAGACGGGAGCACGTTGATACGACCTTCCTAGACGGAGTTATGGCCGCATTTTACAATGAACTTCCGTTGGGTCGCTTAAAAATAAATATCGCAATTCGAATCGCAATATTTGTCAGAAAAATCGCAATTACATGTTTTCCCAAAATCGTGCAGCCCTTATTCCACACACTGTGTTTTTGGATGAAATGGGACAATGCTGAAGAAAACCCTTCAAATCAACAACATTACAATAAACCGAGACCTCTGCAGAGGATGTTTCCGTAAGACAAATATTGTGTCCTCGTGGATATGCTTGGAAATGTTATGGGTTCTTCCTTGGCCCATAAGATAAGATGTACTTTACTGATCCTAATTTGGGAAGTGTTTACGTTGCAGCAGCATAAAAAGACAAGGCATTGCACATAAGAGAAATTATAAGAGTAGAAATAAACAATTCTAAAATGTAAACATCTCAAAATATAAATAAAACGGCAATACAAAAAGTAGAAAATATACATGTTGAAATGCAAATGTACAGTAAACAACACATACAGCAGGGTATTATATATATTTATATGCACCTCTCTTCCACCAAGTTTCATGAAAATATACTTATAATGAAATCCTACTGATAGACAAACACACACAACCAAAAACATCTTCCCGTTGGCACAGTTTAAAACTATTTCTGCTTCATGGATGATGTATATTAAAATCTCTTGTCGCTTGTCAAAGTTAAAACTGCCATTTTAATGTGATTTTCTGCATTATAGACATGTTTATCTGTCGTCCATGCAGCAGCAGCAGCAGCAGCAGCAGCAGCAGCAGTGCAGCCATCTAATACCAGAACACCAGCAGAGCAGTCAACAGCTGGAAGAAAGAAAAAGATAAATACAGTATGAGCTAGCTGCCATATTTTACGGCCATATTATACTCTTGCTGAAAGCTGGCCATCTGTCCGTGTTACTTATATTCCAACATGTGTGGAGGTTACGGCCGCGCTGTCTCCAGCAATAGAAAAAACATGTTGCTATTAGCTGTAAGAAGACAGAAAATAGTTCCTCTACGCTAAGACATCTCCGTCCTTTCATCTGCTTAATGTTGTGGACTTTGAAACACACACATGCCACGTACATCACTTTAGGGGACATTACATTGACTTATATGCATTTCCTGGAGACTTATCCTAACCTTAACCCTAACCAACACATGCCTAACCCTAACCCTAACCCTAACCAAGTCTTCACCCTAAAATTAATGATTCCCCTTATGGGGACCTCCATTATGTCCCCATAAGGGAGCGAGTCCCCACACGTGACTGTGTAAACATATTTAGGTCCCCACAATGATAGTAATACTAGGACACATACACACACACACACCTTACCCCTCTGTAGTGTGTTTGTAATAATGAGCCGTGCATGTGAGGAGTAAATACCGCATGGTGGTATTTACTATTCAATAGGTGAACAGGTGATCATCACACACTTACGCAAGTATTGTACTTTTCGAGGTACTTGTACTTGAGTATTTCCATGTTATGCTTCTTTATACTTCTATTGCACTACATTTAAAAGAGAGATAATTTACATTTACTTACTGGCTTTAACTACTTAAACAAAATGCATGTCTAACAATTAAACAAATGGACTCTTTAAGTCACACAAATAATCTAATTATTTAAATATGTTGCAAAAAGTAAATCAGAACTTTGGTCTAGAACAGTAAAACGCTAATTGATGCAAAACAATATTATCCAGAAATGTCACATATCAATTTCATTTTAAACAATTTTTCTGCACAAGGATTACTTTTAATTTCTATACTTCAAGTACATTTAGCTGATAATACCTTTTTGATTCCACATAAAAAAAGTCAAATTCAACGTTATTGTCAATCTTTAAGTTGTGTGTACAGACAGAGAGATCAAAATACAGTTTCCCACAATCCTCAATACAAATATAAAAATATGTATACAAATATGTATATACCTATATATACACAATCAACAGACACATTTATACATATGCACACATTAAGACACAAATAAAAGCACAACAATCAATATATACAAAATAACAGTTACTTTAATACTTTTAATGCAGGGCTGTTACTTGGATTAAATTATTTTGACAATAATGTATTGGTACCTTTACTCAAGTAAGGCATCTGAATACTTCTTCCCCCTCTGACCATCATACAGAGATGAATATACAGTAATCCTTCCCTCCTGCAGCAGTATTTGCGTGAGTCCTCGCCCTCGTCTTCCTCCCGTTACCTGCCTGTGTCGAATCACTTTCACGCGGCGTGCTCGTTGGCGCACTGCATCATGGGAAACCCGTCCAGCCACGCTCCGCCGCCGACCTTCACTTCGATTGGTGCTGACACCTGGCAAACTCTCCGGCGTTTTCACGTATGGGAGAACACCGACATGCAACTTCCTCCTGCGGTTTGGGCCGCTCCCCAAAACCTCTTTCCATTACCTCCAGTGCCACACAGATGTTTGGGTAGATTTCGCGCTGTAACTCCTGAAGCTCTGCCGTCAGTGGCCTTGTTGTGCTGAATGCTGTCTGTTTGGCTAGACGAATGGATTTACACAAGTGTTTATTTGAGATCAGATTGCCATCGGTCTGAAGCTATGGAGCCTTTGTGAGCTCACGCAGTGGATGCAGACACTGTGGATCTGTGTGGAGGTCATGCCTATATCTGCAACGAGGGCATTTATAATGCACAGGAAATAAAACAGTCCAGGTTTCTGGAGTTAATTTGAGAGCACGCGAATGTACAGTAGCATGCAGTATACGTAAAAATATATGATATTACAGCGAGAAATACGATCCAATCACATCATTTTCTTCACGGTAAAGTTGCAATAAATCCAAAGATATTGAAGTGACTGTTATTTTGTATATATTGATTGTTGTGCTTTTATATGAATGTGTGCATATGTATAAATGTGTCTGTTGATTGTGTATATATAGGTATATACATATTTGTATACATATTTTTATGTATTTTTGTATTCAGGATTGTTGGAAATGGTATTTCGATCTCTGTCTGTACACACAAGCGGGAAGATTGACAATAAATGTATATTTTTATAGCCCAATATCACAAATGTTACATTTGTCTCAGTGGACTTCACAGTTTGTGCAGAATATCAGTGTGACAATATGACACCCTCTGTCCTTAGACCCTCTGTCCTTAGACCCTCTGTCCTTAGACCCTCACATCGTACAAGGAAACACTTCCGGAGAAAACCCACAGTTTAAGGGAACATGGGAGAAACCTCAGGGAGAGCAACAGAGGAGGGATCCCTCTCCCAGGACGGACAGACGTGCAATAGATGCCGTGTGTAAATCGAAGAGATAATACATTTGCAACATATAGTCCAAATGTTTGGAAATGCATGTGTGTATAATAGGAAGATGAATCCACGAGGATATCCATCCAGGACCTATGATCCAGGACCACAGCCACGACTCAAGATCCAGGGCTCGCGATGCAGGACCGCAGGATCATCCATGACTCCGGATCCCGGCGTATATAGACACCAAGAAGAAAGAAATGTGGGGAAGCTGGGTTAATGGGAACATGAGAGTACACAGGTATAGACAGAGAGAAGGAAGAAGTAAGATGTCCCCCGACAAACTAAGCCTATATCAGCAAAACTAGGGGCTGAATCTAATCAGCCCTAACTATAAGCTTTATCAAAAAGGAAGGTCTTAAGCGCACTCTTAAAAACGGATAGGGTGTCTGCCGCCCGAACACAAACTGGAAGCTGATTCCACAAATGTGGAGCTTGATAAGAAGTATTTTCTGTCCTCCTGATTAGACCAATTTATTTCATTCAAATAGTATAATGTGTTATTTTACAAATCGTTGTAAACAGACGCCATCTACGCATGCCCGGCGCCGTGGGAGGGCCAGGGAAGGCCAGGCCCTCCCATTTGACATTCCTGCCCTCCCCAATAAACACGTTTTTTATTATTTATAAAAATTAAAAAATAGATATATTTTATTTTTTAAATTATAAATAAACTATGAACTTTTATGCTACGATGTATGTGATGTCAGAACAAAACAAAAAAATCGCAGGCTACGTCAAATAAATGCATGTGTCTGTAATTTGTGATTCGTCCCCATTTAGACCAATCACAGCGTCACACTCTGCCGCCTATTCTGGATTTGTTTATTGTGCATTCTGTAGACTCCCATTTCTGTTTGCATTACAAAATGGACATCAGAAATTGGCTCCAAAGGTCTAAGGATTTATTAAAAGAAATAGCGATGAAAGAACTGCAGCCGATGGTGCTGCTGGCGACCCTGCACCTGCCGTTGCAGCAGCACGCCTTAATGTCACAAGCTTGACCTCGGCAAACCCCGGGGCTGAGTTAGCGATGATCTTGAGGTTAATAAACCCAAGCAGGTGAAGCTGGATCGTTATCCAGGGAGATTGTTTTCAGGAAAGAAGCGCACTTTTGCCGCTGCATGGTACACAACAGACCATGGCTTGAATATTCGTTAAAAGCAGACGCAGCTTTTTGTTTCCCCTGTAGACAGTTTAAAGTGAATACGTCTTCATCTGATGCGGCTTTTACTGTCAAAGGTGTTTGCGACTGGAAACACGCATTACAGACTGATAAAGGACTGCTAATGCATGCCGCATCAAAAGAACACATTTCATGTGAGAGTTTGTAGAGAGAGAGAGAGAGAGAGATAGAGAGAGAGAGATATATATATATAGATATAGATATAGATATAGATAGATAGATAGATAGATAGATAGATAGATAGATAGATAGATACGCATACGCGAGGAAACAAATAAGGAAATGAGTACTTTGGTGCAGATCAGCTGCACGGAGCCGTTATTACGTCAGCTGTCGTTGATATTATAGCTTTTTTAGCTGACAACCAACTCCCTCTCAGAGGTGACCACGGTTCACTCCACAGCATGTCCGAGTCAGGCAGTGCATAGGAAAATAAACCATGCCCAAGGCGGGCTAAACAGTTCATCGTCTCCGTCTCTACTATTTCTCTCCGAGTGCAACGATGAGGAAGCTGCCATCCTTAACCAGTGTGCCTTGCTCGTGATTTACCAGTGTCTGTGCTGCCACGCACACAATGTTTCAAAGTGGTTGCTATGTTGCCCTTTATTTGTGTATGTTTGCGATAAGTGTGCGTCTTTACGCAATGCTGTTGGCCTTGCTGTTTGATATATATTGTGCCGCAGGCCCGCAGGACGTGACGGTTTTGTGTGCCCTCCCATGCAAATCATATGCCCTCCCTTTAGATTTGTTCTGGCGCCGGGTCTGCATCTACGTACGCCATCTACGTGCGATTGCGTCCTTTATTTCTCGATGTAGGAGGTTTTTTTTATAGGAGAGAAGCGATGTATTACAGGTTGACCGATGTCCTCCTGTCGGATCCAATGTTACAACACGTCCTCGGCTGCAGAAGCCTCTATGCTCGACTGTTTTCCTTTTGACCTGCGGTTTCAGAATCTATGGAAATTGATGAAAATGGCGCTCTGACTATTTATATGGTTAAATGATCGAGTGTAGGTGGAGGGAGTGAAGGATCATTTAGGTATGATTCATGGTTTGCATAGTTGATTTTTCTTAAAAGCCTTTATTTGTTCAGGAAAGGTTTGGTGAACATGCACGCTATGTCTCTGCGTGACTCATGCTCTCTTTCACTAATGGATGTGGAGGGTGAATGTTCGAGGACACCCACTTTGATGACAAATCTTTAGGACAAAACCCTAATGTTGGGATCATGACAAACCAATAATTGGTAAGAAACAACAGTTCTTGTATGTGAAGGCTTTGGTCTCCATGCAGCTATTTGTAGAGAGAGGTCTATGGGAGAATTGGCTGTGCACAAACAAGCCAACGTAAGCTTTTAAAACCACGAAAGAAAATAAGAAAAAGGCAATTTTCTCCGATAATTAAAACGGATTATAACGAATTTAAAAGCTCGACAAGTAATATTATGAAATTAGTAATATCATGTATTTTGAAAAGTGCTGCACAGACGCCTAATCTACCAATTTAAATCCTATATGCAAACACTTGTTTTAACGCTGTTATTTGTTATTACTGACTTCTCACCTACTTCATATGTTAAGATACTTTTGTAATGCTGACAGTTTCTTTTTTTATTATTCTATGGATGTTTACTTAATTTTTTTTTTTTCAGTTATAAAATAAACAGACTCCTGATAACAGAAATAACTAAACAACTAAACTAAACATAACGGGGGGATGCAAGGATGACTTCCTAAGACAGCTGATTGTGATTGGATGTGTACTTAATTGATTTTTATTTTTATATATGTTCGTCTTTTTTCTGGACTGTCTCTTTGCCGTAACGCTTTACATTTCCTCAATATGGGACGAGTACAGGGTTTGTGACATATTTGGATTCTGAGGTAGCATAAGCTCTTGGTGTACCTTTCGGTAAAAGGTCAGGAGTATGGTTATAAAAATGGTCACCATGGACCTCAGTTCAGTAAGGCTCTTGTGCCAATAAGAGAAGAAGTTGCAGGTGGAAATCAGATTACACTCAGTCACTGTCTAAATCAGGGGTGCCCAACCAGTCGATCGCGGGGAGATTCCCAGTCGATCGCGAGATGTGTCTAAAAATGGAACAACAATATTCCGTTTTATCGTTAATGTCCTATAACATAATCTTCCTGTGCCAGAATAATGCACTTGAACGTATCAAAGCTTTGTGATTGGCCGGCGTGACCCCATGTGTTGGGGCGTGGCTGGTGGGCAGTGGGCAGTGCAGTGACAGTCCGCACACACACAAGACCGTAATTATGGCAGAAGCAAAAAAGCCCAAAATATATAATGTTCACTCCGAGTGGGAGGATACTTATTTTTGTATCTATTCCAATTCAAAGTCCATCTGTCTCATCTGCAATGCGAGCGTGGCTTTATCGAAGAAGGGTAATTTAGGAGCGGCATTTCAAAACAGTGCACAAACGCTGCGAGACGGAATTCCCTCCTAATTCTGCCCTACGCTCCAAAAGGGGAGGGGCCTGAAAGGACAGTTAAATGCACAGCAGTCCATTTTCACCAGGCCCAACAACAAGAGCAAGGCTGCTGCCATAGCATCTTATCGTGTCAGTCACGTTCTTGCGAAACACATGAAGTCTTTCAAAGACGGCGAAGTTGTGAAAGAAGCATTCCTGGAGGCTGCCGACGCGCTTTTTGGGGACAATAAAAATAACAGAAGCATTTCAACAGGTTTTTGATAAACGCAAGTTAGATACCGTTATTAATCAGCTGTTAGTTTTTGTTTGTTTGAACTTATTCATTATTTATAATTATTGTACAAAATGGTATAAGAATGCAAACTTAAATTGATTATAGTCTATTATCAATTCAGGTTAAGAAGCTAGTGTTGCTTGCATCCTATTTTAAAGGCATTTATTTTTATATTCTACTAAAATGCATCAAAAAAGGGTTTGATTCTATTAATTTTGTCTTTTTTATTGCACTTTGGCAGCAGATTCCTGTGTAGCTTATTACATTATTATTATTATTATTATTATTATTAGTAAGCCTAATTTAAACTTTTGTGAATAAACTCCAACTCTGTATCAACAACACTGTTGTGCAACTTAAGTTAAATACTTGTATTTGTACTTGGATTAGAAAGAGGTAAGATAAAGGATCTGCAGTATTTTATGAAGTATTAATCGTACAAAAGTCAGTTCTATACAAGTAGAAGTGTGTATTTACCTGGTAGTAGGCTGTTAGTAATGGCTACGCCTCTCTATTTGGACTGGTAGATCTCGGCAGACCGGCAACTTTAAAAGTAGCTCTTGGTTCAAAAAAGGTTGGGCACCCCTGGTCTAAGTACTGTGGGTTGTTCACTTTTTTTTCACGGCTAGGGAATTGCATAGTCATTCAATTGTACTTCATTAGGGTAGGGTTAGAACTCTGACTCAATAGCCTATACACTGTTTATCAGGTCAACAATGATATTATTATTGATCTGATTATGATTGTTTCGGATGCTTTCTACATTCTAATATACTTTTAATGAGGACAATCCAACAATAAGCTTATCTGTGTTGTCCGAATTCTTTGCTGCCTCTCTTGTTTGACTTCTTCTGAACAATCTCCCGACATGTTATTCTTCAGCTGCCACTAAGCACTTCTCAAGGTTGTCCTAATCGTGTATTCCACCCTTCTCCATCTGTGTTGCATTCTGCAGGTCCGGCCTGTTGTACCCTTCCTAAGGATCTCACAGATCTGGTTACTGCACAAGCAACGCCTCTCCCTTCGCTGGAGATCTACCCTCTGCCGACCCTCAGATAACGCCGTGCTGAGGCACTTCCACACACAAAGCCCTGAGGTATGTTTTTGTTCTCAACGGGGGCTAATTCCTGAGATGCGACAAAGAAAACTCTCGTACTGTACAAGAAACAAGTGATTTCCAGCGCTTAATCGAATTCAAGCAGTGTCTACATTTATTTTTGTGTGCAATACTTTCCCTCGGTTTTCTTCTTCTTCTTCTTCTTCTTCTTCTTCTTCTTCTTCTTCTTCTTCTTCTTCTTCTTCTTCTTCTTCTTCTTCTTCTTCTGCTTCTGCTGCTATGCCCTTTGCCACAGAGGGAAAGGAGGTAATAGCGTTCACTAATTTGGCCCTGGGCTGCGCAGTCAAAGCCATATGCCAGAGTGAATCTGTAAAGCTAACATTAGGCAGCAGATATCTGAGGCTAGCGGCTGTGGGCTTTGACATCCTGTATTACACCTAATTGCCACCAGACATTACATCGAAGTCTCTGCAAAAATCCCCCCACAACCACCTGCTCCTCGCTGTGTTTACCTTTTAAACCGGGAATAATGCGGGGCGAGGGTTCCTCTCTGTTATTTTCTGACACCCGAGCTGAGGATTAGGGAACAGGAATGTCAGGAGAAATTTGAATTGGAGACGTGTTGGGATAGTTAAGGGTTATCCCCCAGTGCAATGTGATGCAGGGGTACAGTGTATACTTTTCTGATTTATGTGTTTTTGTAGGAGTAATGAGAGAGGGGGAAAACAGGGCAGGGGTAATATGGAGGAACAACCATAATTATGTGAATTATAAGTTTCACAGTCATTCTGGTAATACGGGGGAAACTTTTAATAGCGAGAGGAGTGTGAATGTATTCTACGTGGTGGTGGTGGTGGCCGTACATTTTTCGCAATTTCGTACATTTCAAGCACATCTCGGTGTCTCATGTGGGCTGTACATTTATTCATTTTCCCCTTTTGCTCTTCCGACATGAAAAATCCCCACTCCTTGACAGTGTAATGATAAAATGATTTCACAGCAATGTATCCTCTCACACCACAGTGTCGAATCCTAAATAAGTCAAGCAGCGCTCACTCTCTCTTCTCAACTCCACTGCACATCTGAAACAGAGCCGAGAACTCAACCGGTGTGGAAATAATAAGCCGGTTATAAAACAACAGTGTTTACGGACTTCATGACTCCACTTTGGAAGAAAACCTTGAAGTTTTGTTACAAGTTTAATTCAATTTCTCTGTCTGGTACACTTGGAAACGAACCTCCACATCCAAAAGAGTGACCTCAGCGATCGGACTTGGCTGTTGGACAGTGATGTATTTCAGTTTGAGTGGTTAGTAACAGTGGCAGCCCGAAAATAAAACTGTAGGCTTAACCTGTGCAGCATAATCAGCATAATCTAAAATAACTTGTGTTACACTATGGCAATGGGAAGAAAAACAAAATGTAATTATGAACGCTTCAGGGAAACTCAACTTTGTGTAGTTGAATAAAAACCCCTAATTTCTGCTGCTACTTGGACTGTTCCAAATCCGCCTCCCTTGCCATACTATTAATGGACTCACCCATAGTGTACCTGAGCATGTGCTCTCGTAAAAAATGTAAATGATATATATTTTTACGGCAGGTAAATTGTTGGTGTGTTTCGTAGTTATAGTGAATGGCCTTACTGTATAAGATGTGTGTATGTGCAAAGTACGCAGGTAGATAGACTAGTTGATTGTCTTTGCTTGCATTCATCGGATTTAGTTTGAAGTCTTTTTAAGACACCTTGATTGCCAATTATTATTTTGCACAATGGTTAAGACTAATTGCAATGATAACAAGTTGTGTTACAGGCGTGTTTGTTTGCATTTGAATGCTAGCAATTAGCTTCCTTGTTGGCCAGTAATATGTAAGTATTTCATCAAAGACTCTCCAGCAATTTATGTGACTGTGTACTTCATTTTTGTTCGTACATGTGGTCTAAAAGGTAAGGCACACACATTCAAGAGGGAACAACAATCTTCACAGCTTTGAATATTGAATCTTATCACAACAAGTTAGCAACGTAGCTCAGCGCTGTTCGAGATTGCAACAACAAAAAATGGCAGAAAGAGTTGGTCTTAAACATGATTGTGTTTCATTTTGCTACCATTATGTCATGTTAGGGGGAATCATAGATATTCAACTAGTTTGAACAAGAAGCTAACACTTGTTATGCCTTGTAATCAGACATGTTTGATTACTGGTCGCCCATTTAGAGTGTACATGTAACCAACAAGATCCTGTACGAGGGAATACCAAGGGTGAGCGAGAAAATTGCAGCCAGGAGAATGAGACTAGACATTGCCAAAGGCATCAAGAGCTGCCAGCCGGCAAATTGGTGCTGTGGGAACCAACACACGGGCATCGGTCACGAGGACGTCCCGCACAAACATACGTGGACGTACTCAAGAATGACGTAGGAGCACAAAGTACCAATGAACTGGCCAGATGTATGGAGAACCGGGATGACTGGAAGCGACGATGGAGGGCTCGTCTGAGGACGACCTAGAGAGACATAAGGATTTTAGAACAACTGGCTTAGGGTTATATTTAGCTAAATAAAGGGTAATGCAGCATTTTGTGACGATCATATAGGTGCAGCTCGTTGATAAAGTGCCTCCTGTTTCAAGAGAGTATTTCCATCACAATGAGAACAAACCCACCCCTATAGAAAACATATGTCACATTGTATGTTTTTATGTATGTGTTAGTGGTAGACAGAAAAAGGCAAAGGAGATTTAGAGCCCTAATCAGAAACTGGCGTTTGGTTGGAAATGTAGCGTGAATGATGCCATGAAACTGTCCCCGCTATAATGCTGTGATTTATCACACAATATGGGACTCATAAAAGAACACCAGTGAGGAGAAGAAAACCAACAACAGGGACAAACTTGTAAACCTGCGTAGTGTAGCCTGCGTGCGTGACCGTCCATGTTTCCTTGCCAGAAAAGCAAACACAAGTACATTTGGATATTTTCTTTTTCGCCTCGGATATTACACAAACCTGTTGCCGCCGACATGATGCATCGCACCGCCAACCCTTCATCAATACGGATAATTATACTTTCTGCGAACTCGGTGCGGTTGCGTTTGTAAATATTGTTGCTGGGAATCGGGTTGTTATTCCCACGGTGGCTCCACACAGTCCAGGCTTTCCTGAGATGAACCCAAGCATATCCCATGTGTCACTGCGTATCTGTGCTGAGAGGAAGCATGACCCGCTGCACTTTGGCACTTCATTAAACAAATCACAGGAACGCTTAGGGCTCGAGCCTGCAGCGACTCAGCGAGAGAGGAGTGCTGATTGGAGCTTCAGGTAATATCCTTCGCCTTGCCAGTGAACACACACATAGGGACATGAGTTGATAATAGATCTAAACATTGGAGTCCATTCGTTGATTAACATTTTACAATTGTAATGAGTTTGCTGCATAATCTATGTTTTGATTTAACCTTTGAATTTAGTGAACTGTAAAATAATTTAATCCTGAGCCAAAGACGTCATTGGTTTGGTTTGATTTGTTTGACAACTAGACTATGGAAACACTTATAGACCAAATGTTATGACACTTTGGGGAAAAGGTGTAACCTAGGCCAAAGAACAACCCATTAAGCAGATAATAATCACGATGCACATTAACAAAAGGTTTTCATTGTTAGATAAAGAATGCTTTAGGCAGGATTTTGAGCTCTTTGATTGCCATTGTTCTTTATTTCCTGGTTAACAATTATCTATTTAATTCAATCTGTAATATCAACAGCAGTACAATAGAAAACCCACTTTCATTCCAAGTGTTTCATGAGATAATTGATACTGCTATTGTCTTGTCTGTTAAGTGTGTAGCCTGTAAACTAAGCTTAGCATCACAGCTGGAAACAACTAGCCTAACTTAAACATATCTGACTTCAATCACCTCTTAAAATGAATGGGGCGAAGCCTGTGAGCTAGTTCAGGCAGTCAACTCGAGCACCAATGAGTTGACTGCAGGGACGCACCTCGTCCCTCTTACAACCAACCATTCTCCTAAACATCCCACTCTATTTAAGCTGCCAGGTCTTCCTGCCCCTGCCTCGCTATGCTGCCACTGCTGTGTTCACGTTGCTATTGCTACGTTCATGTTCCTGCTGCTGTGTTTCATGTTGCTGCTGCTCGCCTGCCCCACCACCACCCCAGCTTCCACCCCAGCTTCCATCCAGCTTCCACCCCAGCTTCCACCCCAGCTTCCACCCCAGCACCACCCCAGCTTCCACCCCAGCTTCCACCCCAGCTTCCGCCCCAGCTTCCACCCCAGCTTCCACCCCAGCTTCCACCCAGCTTCCACCCCAGCTCCACCCCAGCTTCCACCCCAGCACCACCCCAGCTTCCACCCCAGCTCCACCCCAGCTTCCACCCCAGCTTCCACCCCAGCTCCACCCCAGCTTCCACCCCAGCACCACCCCAGCTTCCACCCCAGCTTCCACCCCAGCTTCCACCCCAGCACCACCCCAGCTTCCACCCCAGCTTCCACCCCAGCTTCCCCCAGCTTCCACCCCAGCTTCCACCCCAGCTTCCACCCCAGCTTCCACCCCAGCTTCCACCCCAGCTCCACCCCAGCTTCCACCCCAGCACCACCCCAGCTTCCACCCCCAGCACCACCCCAGCTTCCACCCCAGCTTCCACCCCAGCTTCCACCCCAGCTTCCACCCCAGCTTCCACCCCAGCTCCACCCCAGCTTCCACCCCAGCTTCCGCCCTGCTTCCACCCCAGCTTCCGCCCAGCTTCCGCCCCAGCTTCCACCCCAGCTTCCACCCCAGCTTCCACCCCAACTTCCGCCCCAGCTCCACCCCAGCTTCTACCCCAGCTTCCACCCCAGCTTCCACCCCAGCTTCCACCCCAGCTTCCACCCCAGCTTCCACCCCAGCTTTCACCCCAGCTTCCCACCCCAGCTTCCACCCCAGCTTCCACCCCAGCTCGGGGGATAGTTTATCTAATCATCTCTCAATATCCTTTGTAAATCTGTGGAGTGATGAGGCCGAGCGTAGACGCCAAACTCAAACTATATGCTGCTTATAATAAACATATTAAGAACATGTGAGTTGTCTGACTGAACTATTTTTATAACAAAACTGCCCAAATATATCCAGAATTAGTGAATATATGACATCGGCTGTGTGGAAAAGATCCTCTGCCCCTCTCTTCCTAAAATCTTATCAGCGTTTTTCGCTTCTCGTAACCTCTGCAAAACAGCAAAGACATTTCGGATCATGGGTGCTGTTGAAAGATGGCCTGAGGTATGATGCTGGCTCAGTGTGAATCTATTGCTGTGAGAGATCTGCTTGTGGGATTACATTGTAAAAGTCCATCTACAGAGAGCGGGTCAGAGCCCAAAATAGAACAGGGAATCCTGCCGCTTGTATTTGAAGGGGTGGGAAACACCTCCTCCCACGTGTGTGTGTCACACAGACAGAAACCGGAGTCTGTAATAAATGAAGGGGCACAGAGGGGCTGTTTCAGGTTGTGTCACTGGAATAATAAAGCGCCGGAGGAACAGCACGGATCACATGTTCCCCTTCGTGTGGAGTTTTCTGCCTCCTGTCACACACACAGACATGCAGAGCGGATTCAGACTTAAATCCCAGTTTGTCTGGATCTAAAATCCTCTCCCACTCTTTACCCCACTCAGTATTCAGTTTCATCTCAGGAGTAAAGTGCTGTGGAAATTTGAGGATTTAAGTTGATGGAGTTCTGCAGATTTTGTCCGTCACATGTTCAAATGGTGAAGTGATTTGATGACTGCCACATCGTCTGGTTACTTTCAAAGGTTCCCTGCAGAGTTCCAGACCTCCAGTAGTGCTATTGAGCTGAGTGGGTACTTCATTTATTTCTCTTTTGCACGATGACGCAGCTACAGACAGGAGACACAATACAAATGCATACTGAAGATGTCAAACTATTCCACTGATCTGCAGGTGGTGGCAACAGGTGGAGAAACTGCATGGTAAATAACATGGATGTGAACCAGGGGCGGTTCTAGGGGGGGCAGGGGGGGGCCAGTGCCCCCCTAACACTGACCTCTGACCTCCCTGTGGCCCCCCTAACAATGAAAAGTTTTTTGTTTTTTTAAATGTTAAATGTGTTAGTGCAAACATTGCACTATAACTTAAGCTGAAGCTAACAGTAATAACTATAATATCTATCTGAAATAAATAAGTGTACTGAAACAAATACCAATAACTGTATTGCATTGTTTTCTTATGCGCAATTACTTCATACTGTCTAGTTCTCTTTTTCGTCCTGCATTTATTGTGCCCCCCTCAGAAAATAACTGGCCCCCCAGTGGCCCCCCCAGTCAAATTGGTCTAGAACCGCCACTGATGTGAACAGTGCTGGTATTTAAATATCGCTCAAAGGTATTCCAGTCCAGTGTTTGCTAGACCTAGAGGTTACACACAATGGACACATTTTTCATCTGTAACACTGGATGTAAACAAATATACCTCAAACTGTTTTTTCCCACCATTTCCAGATCCTATTGCACTGTTGTTTTTCCAACTTTTCTGAAATGATTTCTTTATATTTGGCAGAATCACATATCTTTGGAAAGCTCCTGAAATGTACACAAAAACATAATCATTTTATAAAGGGGGGAAAATCTTGTTTGTTAGTAGGTTTCCAAATGTCTTTCTGGATTTATCTCACCACCATTTGCAATTACATCTTCTGTTTTTAACTTCAAGGGTTCTGTCCAAATATGCTCTATAATCACCTCTTAAAATCACTTGGAAACTCGCAAGATATCTAAGGCTTATTCAAAATAAACTGCCACAAAAATAGCCCTACTTAACATTTGCAATCAATCCTAAGGTGTTGGTGTAAAGGAAGCTCAAACAATTTAACACACTCAAATAAGTGCACACTTCTATTGACTACTGTAAGCTTACTAAGGTAAGTTGACATATAAGTATGCGGATATATCACTCTGCTTGCTGTTTCATGGTATCTTTGTCATGTATTGTTTATTGTTAATAACCGTGGACAATAATACATGTCTACAGACAGAGGGAACTGGCTCACCTCTCATATCTCTGACCCCTCAGCATCATTCAGTCTCTTATAAGACTTTCTTCCATCGTCACATGACTTCTTGTAGCCCCCCTCTAGCTCTCCGTCCCCCCCAGACCCACTCCCACCCCCCCACACCCTGCTCTCCATGCCCACCCAGGTCCCTCCTCAGAGGGCTCGCCCCCCAGTGGAAACAGGCCTGGTCTGGTTACCCACCGTGGAGATGATGGATTGACGGCTCACTTACGGGAAAGGCCGGGCCTTCAGGTAAACAAGCGCAGAGCTGTATTAAATATGAAGGAGAGAAAGAAAACATTTCTACCTTTTGGCTGGAACCGGGGGGACAGGAATGTGGTTAGTGCTGCATGCATTAAAACCTGAATCTGACATGGAGCGTTAGAACAGATCCACGTTCAGGAGTCAGGCCAATCCTCATCTCCAGATAAAGCAAAGTGACTCGGCCATTTGTGTTCTAATTGCTTTTCCAAATTAGCGGATTACATTAAGATTGTATCTGCTACTTGTGCACTTGACGCATCGCTTCAAATATGAATGCTACCTTTTAGAAATGTCCTTGATAGTGGTGACATTTTTGTTCTATATCCTGCCTTAATTGTCCTCCTTTTAGGCCTACCAAGCAATGATCCATGGGAAGGCAAATCAACAAGGAAATTGGTCTAGATCTTTGCCCTCCAGAATGCAGTATGAAAAGCCATTTTGCTCATTACCCTGCCACGAGAAACGTTCGCTAACATTACTCTCCGATTGGTCCTGATGGCAGCAATTTCATCTTCTAACAATCTGATCCTGACAAATTAATTTCATGCCAAAAATAACCCCTTCTTCAAATGAGCAGCGACAAAAACTGAGACGGACAAAATGAGATAATGTAAGTGACTGTAAATGATGATTAGCCAAAGCCTGCCTCCACAGACAGGAAAGTCTACGTTACCTAAAGAAAAACTCCCGTATAGTTTTAGCCGTATAAATAAGAGGAAATTAATTAAATGCAGGGCGGGCGGTTTGGCGCCATGGAAAGAATACACAATTTAGAGTCTTGCGCCAAGAAGCCAAATGGACAAAATGAAGGTGATCAGTCATATTTTGCTGCTTTTTGACATTAAGCATATGCTTTTTTTTCTAAGAGGTCAGCTAAGCAATTTAGACAAATTGGACAAAATTGCAAAGGTAAACATAGGGAGAGGTCTCGTAATGTTTCTTTCACTCTCTTTTACTTTCCCTCAGTCTCATTCTCAGACGATGTTTTGTTTGGTAAATCCCTTACCTGAATTTTCTGTGACGGTAAGGGTGAGACAAAACGACTCCGTCAGGGCTATCAGGGGCCAAACTGTTATGGTGTTTGACTGCATCACCGTCCAGCAGGCCAACGCAAACTACACGCCTATGCCTTTAGAAAACACTTATGCAACTACTGAAACTGCAGTATGTTAATCTCATATGGTTTTAGGCTTTTATATGTATAATCCAGGGGTTCTTTCATTGGAAGGATCTGCTTGAATTAGTTTCTCAATCGAGGCAATTTGCAGGATAAATAATACTTGGTCAGCTTGACCCTAGTTTTCAGTTTTCATTATATGTTTTTCCAATGTGAAATCCTAAATGTGATTTATATTGAATTGCCACACTATTAAGAATAGAAGAATAGATTTCTAAATACTGCTGCTGGTTTATAAAGCACTGAATGGTTTAGGCCCAAAATACATTTCTGACCTCCTGCTAAATTATGAACCATCCAGATCTCGCAGGTCTTCAGGGACTGGTCAGCTTTCTGTCCCCAGAGTCAGAACTAAACATGGTAAAGCAGCGTTCAGTTATTATGCTCCAAGTATCTGGAACAAACTCCCAGAAACCTGCAGGTCCGCTGCAACTCTTACTACTTTTAAATCCAGCAAGAAGACTTTTCTTTTTGTCGCTGCTTTTAATTGAACTATTCATATCTTAGACTGCACTGTAACTTTTATCCATGTATTTTTTCTTTTAATGTTTATTGTATTAGCTTTTCTTTTTAATGACTGATATTAAATGCCATTTTCTTAATCTCTTTCATTTTTTGTAAAGCACTTTGAATTGCCTTGTGTTGAAAAGTGCTATATAAATAAACTTGCCTTGCCTTGCCTTGCCTTGCCTATTATATGTTTCTACACACAAGTGAAAAATGCCAATTTATAGATTTTATTTCACGAAACACTGGTCAACCTATTGTAGAGTTTTGGATATAAATGAATCTGGAGCTTTGTTAACTGCTTGATTTAATATTCACCCAGTGCACATTTTGACAGTTAATAGCTTCAGCTTTAACATCCATTCACTTTTACAAAGTCATGCATTGTGTCATGCAACTGGAAAATCTATATATCCTCTATTTAACCAGGTAAAAGTCTCATTGAGAGCGACCTGGCCAAGAGGGCAGCATGAACAATGTTACAACAGATGAACACAAAACAATACAGGCAGACGAATACAGCTGTAAAACACAAAATGAACTATTATAAAACATTAAAAAGTGGCACAATTTTAAAACAACTTATTAATTATGGGATATAAGAGCAATCGCATCGACCAATGGTTTCTTGTTCTAAACCCTTGATGTAAAATCATAAATGTGACTTGTCGGAAAAATGCCAATTTATTACGAGATGTTTTCACGAAACACTGGTCAACCTATTCTACAATTGTTGATATAATCTAATCTGGAACTTTGTGAACTGCTTGGTTTAATCTTCACCCAGTGCATTTTGACAGTTAATAGCTTCTGCTTAACTTAAACATCCATTCGCTTTTACGAAGAAAATGTTCCTTCTTCCTGCATTGTGTCATGCAACTGGAAAAGAAACCCTGGATTTATTCCCCAGGTACTGAAAGCAACTGTTTTTATAATAATAATACATTTAATTTCTAAGCACTTTTTTCAGGTGCTCAAAGACACTTTAGAGTGGTATTCAAAAGGAAATAAAATAACATTTAAAAAGTTGAATTTTAATATTAAATCAACAACACAACATTATTCCGACATTAAAAGCCAGTCTGAAGAGGTGTGTTTTGGTCAATGTTTTGAAGGTGGGGAGGTCAGTGCATTGCATTATCCCAACATGTTTTGACTCAATTGTACTCGCTGATACTTCAGTACCTTGTTAGTTGTCGTCCGTCAATCGCTCCAGAATATAAAAAATGTGATGTGGACTTGGATTAAATTGCTCTTCCCCTGGGATCCATACAAGTGGCTGCTGGGCCTCAGAGCAGCACTCAGCCAGAGCCTTTCACCACCCGGTCTCCATGTGGTACAATAATGTCGAGATGAATCATTGGCAAAGGCACACACACATTCACTGAACCCGTTGCTAACACCTTTTGGGTCTAGACATCCATGCTAGGTGCTGAAAGGTGAGAGCAGGCAGCGAGGTGATTGGTGGCAATGACCACAGAAATGAGGTTCACACAGGAAGAGCATCGGTTGCTATGACACTGAGTGAGAGCAAACCGGCTTTTCTATTCTTTCACAACATCTTTTTTGTGTGTTTTCTCCCATTTTGGAGTCTGCAGGGATTCCTCCGTCAATCTTCACCTTCTTTCGACAGACTCAATGAGGCAACGTTTACATTGACAGGTTTTTATGCCACTTTATTGAGCTGACAGTATCATTACATTGATGACTGTGGCACACGTTGAGTTAGAAGGAGTATTTAGAAGTGTGGAGCACTTGACTCTGTTCTGTCATCTATTTATCTAATGACTCGTTCACAGTTTAGACAGTGGGATAGATTCTGTCCACTCCTGTATGCCTAAAAAAGCACGATGCTGCCATAACCCTAATCATCTAATTGCCCCTGCCCTGCCTCATTAGAAAACAAGGCTAACTGGAAAATCACCTTAAGTGGAATAAATTAATGAGGCCTTCACATTGGATGCTGAGTCACCAGAGTGCTGAGTCAGGGCGACGTCACTACAAAGCAAACAGAGACTGACGCCGACTCTGACCATCACTAGACATGTGGAACTATTTGGTTATTGGCTACTGTTATGAGTAGCCTTGCATTTGTACGGTACAACGTTTAAATACATGTTTACAGCATGATCGCACGACTTCATGCTAAGCTAAAGGCGGCTAATGTTTGGCATGAGGATGTTTAAGTAGTCTCTTGTTAGCTACCTGTTTTTTATGATGCATAAATAATTTGGACATTCACTAGTGCAGTATTTACTGACACATTTGATCTTGACCTTATGTTTTATTTGAGGTATTTTACCAACAACTCATTAAAAAAACGGTTGAAATCAAATTAAGGAGACCAGAAGTGGTAACATGTTGACTAATCTCAGGTTTTTAGGACTCATTACTGCACCACCCTATAGACTACTTTATTTGCCTTAAAGTAAAACAAATAGTTACTTTAAAGTTACTTTCTTGATAGCTATTGGTCAAGGAGAATAATTTGCACGTTCAAATTGACAAAACTCAATGAAGATGACGTGGGAAATGACTTTGTACAGCAAATATGTCCACAAGACCATTGGAAATCATTACTTTTCAATGCTGGTTTTCCCCAGCTCAAAATCCTTTTAATCCAAGACATTAGGATAAAGCTTTTTTGTTTTCCCTTAGGTTTCTCCTCTGGCTCAATATGTTAAAACCACCTGCCACCTACAGCTTAAATCCTTGTGTTATACATGTTATAGTAATTTAACCCTTTGCACTCAGATTTCTGGTCATGTCAATTTTTCTTTACTTTAGACATAGATATCATTCATTTTTACCATTCAAACTGCATTAAATCCCCCCTTGTGGCAATTCATACTGCAAAGATAGCCCTCTCCCAATCATTTAGTGTTTCATGTCCGGAATATAGGGGACGTGGGATGACCCCATAATGAAAGGATAACAAACAAGAAACTGATAAGAAACAACTCATCAAAAACACGCAACAGGACATTATTGAACCTGACAATGAATGCTATCTAAATAAGAAAGATGACAGCAGCGATGACCCCGTTATTTTACAGCCAGTGAGCATCAGAGACCTCATAACTCAGCGGCTCTGAGGACATAGTGTGATGACTCCATTATGTTTGGCTCCCATGGTGCAGCATTCCTACCTGTTGCCCTCTGAACCCGACATGCTGTGTGGACGGTAGGCATGTGTCTCTGGAGCAGAGGAGACGCACATATTCTGAGCTAAAACAAGCTGTAAAATATCAACACTGTCAAGATCGTTCTGCGATAACAGTGTGAGAGGTTGTAAAATTCACAGTTACTACGGAGGGAAAATGCTTCTTCTATTCCACGTCACTTTGCCTCCTCATCAACCCTATCTATCATTTAACTGTCAGCTTGGATCTGATCCTCCACTTATCTTTTTCTTTTAGTTGTATTTCCAGTTTCCCTCCAGCTGTCTGTCTGCTCCCCTGTTTACAATTGAAGGTTGACAAGAATGTACATTTCAATTGAGCGCCTGCATGCTAACAAGCTAAGAGATACGGTATAGGACAAAAGCGTTCAGACTATGTGATAGATAATTACTTTTATTGCAGGAAACATTTGCACTGTTAAATGGGCTGTTTGCTCATTCAGTACGACAACAAAAATATCTATCTTTTAGTCTAGTATGTCTGGGAAATATTTGCATACTCATGATTGTGCATGAAGTACAGAGCTGTAGCTAGAAGCCTATTTAGCCTAGCCTAGCTTAAAGCGCATAAGCAGACAGACACAGCTATTCTGGCTCTTTCCAAAGTTCAAACATATGCTACCAACACTTTGTCAACACAAGAGAAAACCAGTTGCAATTACTGTATCTAAATGTCATTTTGAAATGTGTTCATAGCAGCTGCTTTCCCTACATCAAGTATTTATGCTAAGCGCTAAGCTAGGCTAAGCTAACCACCTAGCTCCAGCACCATACATACAGCACTCTGGAGATATTAGATATCAATATTTGATCCAACTCTAAACAAGATAACAAATAATCATTCTTCCAACATTTCTAAAACTCTTTTCATTAAAAGCTTTATGTTAGCTGTTTTTTTTGTATTACGGCAAACATTGTTAATATAAGATGTATTTTATTGATCCCAATTTGGGATTTGTTTCCGTTGCAGCAGCATAAAAAGAAAAGGCATTGGACATTAGAGAAATTAAAAGAAATAAACAATTCAAAATGTCAACACAGTCTCACGGCATTTGGTGTTATAGTCACAAAATGATATTGATTCGTGTTCACCAACACGATTTCCCCATTTGTTTTCGTGTCACACAGAACGATTTTAAAAGCAATGTAAATAATAACAAATTAGAAGGAAAAAGAGATTAAAAAATATACAGATTTCAGTATTCTGACTCAGAACAATTTTAGAAGCAATGTATTTCTATTGGTAGTATGTTTCGTGCCTGCACCAAATAATAACAAATTAGAAGGAAAAATACAGATTTCAGTATTCTGAGGCTCTGAGCCATTTATTTTCCTTGCGGACGGCAAAAAAACTCCGACATTATACAATTTAAAATAAAGAGTTTAGGCTTAGGGTAAGATATTGAGTAAGAAACTGTTTTTATGAACCACACAGCTTCCGGTCTTCCAAGACCCAACTGGACAAAAGGACGTGGTGCAGGCACGAAACACTACCAATAGAAATACATTGCATTTAAAATCGTTCTGTGTGACACGAAAGAAATGTGAAACACGAATGAATAGATTAAATTAATTTCATGTCTATAATACGAAATGCCGTGAGACTAGGTTGAAAATGTACAGTGTGAGTTTAAGTTAAAAAGACTCATCTCTGCTCTAAGGTTGTAGAGTTCAGTTATACTAATACATGCAGTGCACAAGTGTTAGAGTAGCTTCACCTGGTGAACTCGAGAGGAAATTGTAATTTGGACGGTTATTCTGTGCTTTAGTGAACAGATGACTTTGAGTTTATCGGTCGGTTCTGCCCTCGAGCGGTCCAACCATCTGTCTCTCATCTTCCTAAAGTCTTTACCATCACTTCCCCTCGGCCTGCCGTCCCTCTGTGGGAGACGGAGGTGTTGATAGTAAAAAAATGATGTTACTACTGATTCCTTTTTCTGGCAAACTCATCGCTTCAACCTCAGTTTTTAGCCCGCAGTGATGTAACTGCAGCCAGACCGTAAGCTATTGAGTTATACATGTGTATTCAACATACAGTAGAGATGCTCTGCAGCCATGAATAGGTTTAGCCGGTTATATAATATCTTAGTAGAAGGAACTAAAAACATTTAGTTTTTTTACCAAGCACTTACAGTAAAACTAGGGAACAAGGGAAGTCCATAAACGCTCATGCATGGGAAAACGCCACCAGACATGTTAGTCCATAAGTGGACAAATTGAATTTAAAAACATATATTTTTCTCATGCATTAGTAAGTATCATATTTAGATATACTTGCATTTTATTTTTTGTACAGTTTGGAGCAAATGAAAGTCATATTTTTTTAGTTGGGCCTTTCTTTTAGCAACATAAGGCTATAAGATGTTTTGCTAATCCGTCCAAAGCATTTCATTACACCTGGACATACGTCACCTACTTAAGACAAACTTCATTTCCCCTTGAGATCAAAAGCTACATATGTCTCATCTGCCTTTTAATTAATGTTAATAAGAGTCATTCTTAACTTGTCAATACAACAATCCTGTCCATATTTATACATACAGTAACATTATGTATTTATATTATAATTTCTTTGAAGCCCAGGCAGACATAAGTGGCTTTCTTTCTGCAAATTTAAATCTCCCGTTTTCCAAATCCACCGTGAAAACCGTATAAATGACAAAACACAGGACCATGTTACATACACTATAGCATAAGATAACTTTAAGCAAAGTAAATAATAGTTAAATACAGACAAACAAAACAAAATGTCCTCGTTGGCTGCATGCTAGGCTATTTGTTTCCTACCAGCATACATTTTTCCCGCAAAAGTGTCCGTGCCTGCTGCTTTCTTAGCGCTGTTGACCCTCAATCATGATCCTATTATTCATACATACATACAATTAAATACAAAATGTTAAGTACCACCAATGCAAAGGCTACTATTACACAGCGCTACGTATATGTCTGGTGAACAGCAGTCTGCTCTTAATGCCAGGCTCAGATTGATCAGTTGTGACAACACATGACGCCACCTCCACCCCCCCACCAATGTTTAGTCCTCCCCATATCTCCTTTCCTGACTCCTTCCAGTGTCTCCATCCTAGACGCTCCAGACAGACAAAATCTTTTCAGGTGTCCCGTGTTTCACTTGGGTCAGGGCCTCCAATACCTAATACCTGTAAGCCCTATAATATGGTAATTTGTAGCGGCTGGGGTAAGGAACGTGGATTTATCAATAACTGGCCTAACCGGTTTCATATTGAGCTTATATTTGGTTTTTGAGGAGGGAGACGAGGGGCGCACTGAGGGGTGAGGTGAAACAGAGGTTATTCAATAAGGGGGTTGGTTGTTATTCCAAAAGGGAACTTATAGGCTGTCTGTGAGCAGGCACTGACAGCCTCGTAGACTGACACTCCGCGTCGCTCCCCGGGGGAAACGGGTGTATGACATGCATGTGCGTACATACATGTGAATAAGAACACATAGAGATTCAGGCAAGCACATGAGGGTTCATGAAAGTTCCCATACATGCATTCATCCTGCCATCATTCCTGCAGGTACTGTAGTACAAATGTGTATTTTTTAGAGGCTTTTAATGCAAAATATTAAGATTCTTTAAAAGATTTAAAAGACTGATCGTATCCTCGAAAAGTTGTGTTTTCTCCTGCAAGAAAACACATCCAAAGTGTATAACCTCTTATGAGAAATGTGGCCAAGTATACGCTGCTATGTAGAAAAAGTAGCTTCTAACCAGTAAACAGCAGAAGAAGAATTGCAGTTATGCTAAGCTAGGTCTTTCAGCATCTAAGTGAAAAGTTGTGCTATGTTGTCTTTGATTTCATTTGTTAATGCTGTATACAATACATCATAGCTAATTGTGATCCTGACAGAGTTAGCATGAGGACTTTGAAGGCCTGCTATTGGCTGATTAAATGCTTTAGGAAGGACGTGTTATTTACATTTATTGTAGTTCTTTCTGCTCGACTCCTGGTATTAGGGTGGGTTAAATTCAGAGGCCACATTTCACTGTGTGTGCTGTGTGCTCTGCATGTGTGGCCATTAAGGGGTTTCATCGCTCCCAATTCTATTCTTAAAGATATGTTTCCTTTAAGCGCTGGATCCCTTAGATAGACCTGTGTTCATTTAGCAAATCAGCAGTGGGACCCAGGAGCTCCGTGTTGTCTTTTTCTATCAAAGAACTGAAAAACTAAGCTCTACTTCACTGACAACTTTCAAAAGAATCCATATGCAGCACTTCCCTGTCTTGGTTAACAGAAAAAGTCACTTAAAGCCAACAAGTCCTCATCGAGACAGGGCTTGTGGTCGAAAAGCGGAATTTCTGCTATTTCTAACTGCGCACATTCACTCGCCAAGCAAATGCACGCACACACACGCACACACACACACACACACACACACACACACACACACACACACACACACACACACACACACACACACACACACACTGACGTAAGGTAAACAAGAGGAACTTATTAAGTCTCCTTCCCACTGTCTGCATCATGCCAGGTCCAGGGAAGTGCAGCATAATGAGCTGCAGAGATGAAAGCAGCTCTGCAGGCAGCAGGAGGCAGCCGTCTTTACTCCGTGAAGTGTTTTTGGCCCGCGTTATCTTCTTCCCCAATCTCCGCGGACAAAACAGGAGCAGACCTGGCAGATGGTTGTGATATAAGATAAACCACCTCCAGCAGGACGAAGCACACGCTGCTGTTTAACACCACTAACCGTTTCAGTGCATTCTAAGCTTGGTTTATGAATCATCTTTCATTGAAATCAGTCATAGCTATCAGAGGTGAAAGTAACTGAGTACACTTTTGAGTACTTGCACTTTTACACATTTTCTGCTGCTTTGTACTTCCACTCCACTACAGTTCAGAGGTATATGGTGTACTTCTACTCCACTACATGTATTTAATCCCTTTAGTTACTTCACAGATCTGGATGAATGATGGTAAATCTAATCAAGTGTTGAATCAGACTTTAGTTCCACCTGGAGTAAATCCACCAGCTACCCTGCAGTATACAAAGTCATTCAAACTAGCTGCACCTTTACCAGCTTTGAGAACACTTTCATGATCAATCATTATAAAACATATATTATTCTGAAATGGACCAATCTGCACACTACCTTTACTGTCGCTACTTTCACTATATTTTGATGAGAATACTTTTCTACTTTCACTTGAGGAACATTTTGAAAGCAGGACTTTTACTGTGACAGAGTATTCCTACACTCTGGTACTTCTACTTTTACTAAGTACAAGATCTGAGTACTTCTACTTTTACTCAAGTACAAGATCTGAGTACTTCTACTTTTACTCAAGTACAAGATCTGAGTACTTCTACTTTTACTCAAGTACAATATCTGAGTACTTCTACTTGTACTCAAGAACAAGATCTGAGTACTTCTACTTTTACTCAAGTATAAGATCTGAGTACTTCTACTTTTACTCAAGTACAAGATCTGAGTACTTCTACTTTTACTCAAGTACAAGATCTGAGTACTTCTACTTTTACTCAAGAACAAGATCTGAGTACTTCTACTTTGACTCAAGACCTGAGTACTTCTACTTTTACTCAAGTACAAGATCTGATTACTAAAAGTAGAAGTACTCAGGTCTTGTACTTGAGTCAAAGTAGAAGTACTCAGGTCTTGTACTTGAGTAAAAGTAGAAGTCAAGTAAGACCTGAGTACTTCTACTTTTACTCAAGTTAGTTAAGCCTGTGACCTAAGATTTTCAATGACAGAATTACTCTGTAGCTATGTTAGTTTGACAATAAAGAACCTTGAACTGCAATATCTGAGTACTATACTTTTAACCAAGTGCAATATCTGAGTACTTCTACCACCTCTGCTTGTGATAAAATATCAACTTTATTATTGAATTTGATAACTTTCGTACAACTGCAGCCATTATAAAAGTATTGAAAGTGTTTATTTGAATGAATAATGTAGATGTCATGTGCTATAAACAATCCCCTGGTAGTTGAAAGACTTGTGTTGCATCACTCTGACTTTCCTTTAGAAACATCCTGCATCTGCATCGTATTCTCCCGTAGGACCCCGGGGAGAATAACCCTTTAAAACACTGAGTCACTACCAGAGGATCTGGTAGTGACTCAGTGTGGTTGTATAGTTAATTCGAGACGATGTGGCCACACAGTTAATCAGCTCCATGCACAGTTTGTTAATACTGGATCCCGAGATTACCTAGACTTAATGGACTCATTAATTACGTGTGTTTTTAATTAGTCATCTGTTCACTCAGCAAATCAGCGGTGTGTTTTTTTGGAGCTCGGTGTTATGTGGCGTTACTCATAACGGCTGCTCAGTGGTCAGCTGGAAAAGAGAGAACAAATGATGTGTCGGGGACTGGAGGAACTGTGTAAAAGAGAAAGTATCTGATTTGTGTCTGGAATACTGTGTGTGTGTCTGCTTTTTTTCAAATGCATTTGTTTCTGCGCGGGTTGTCTTGAAAATGGCTGTGTTCATTGTCTGGCTACAGTAGGCGACATGACAGTGTTTGTGCGGGGAAATATTGTTTATCTCGATATGAAGGTTCATAAATGTGTGTGTGTGTGTGTGTGTGTGTGTGTGTGTGTGTGTGTGTGTGTGTGTGTGTGTGTGTGTGTGTGTGATTTTGGGATCTCCAGGCGCAGCTCGATCGCAGCGCGAAAAGTGATTTGTGAGTTCCCATCAGGCCAGTCTCGCCTCGGCACAAGTGGAAATGTTTTTCTAATTTGTATATTTTCTGAGGCAGAAACCAAAGCGCCTGTGTGTTAATTAGCGGCTGCAAAGTACTTCATGATGTAGCGCGGCGTTGCGTCGTAACACAGCGTGTTGGGCCCATGTGACCGCTGCTTTCTGCTACCGCTGGTTCCCACTCGGGTCTTTGCTTATTTCATTTCTGCTTTGTAATGGGAGTCAGATGCGACGGTGTTTACAACCGGCGCAAATCAGTCACATGCTGTCTAATTAGCTGCAAATGAGTGAACAGGGGAGGCGGATCTTTTTTTCTCCGAGCAGACACGAGTGGAGGATTAAACTCTGCAGGCTACTGACTCTATGATTGTCTGTTTGAAATGTGTCTGAGCATGTAAAGGCACAGCAATGAGAAAGTAAGCGTACACACATTGAGAAAAATGTAAAAAGACCAAGTTAAATACATGTTATGTTAGTAAGATAGAGCAGAACCATCTTACAGTAGAGTATATGTTTGCTTTATTTCTTCATATTTTATTGACAAAATTGCTAGTTAACACTACTGAGAGTCAAAACTCCAAAGGGTAGCTTATACATTGAATTCATTTTTGCATTATTCTATTTTTTTAACAGCCTAAAAATACATCAAGATGACATAAGAAAGACAGAAACGCTGGACGGTTTAAAGCTTGTTTTAACCTGAAAAATAAGTAAAAATATCAAAATAAAAATAAAATATATTTAAAAACATACAGAGGAAAATGGATGATTCCGAATGACCAAATAACATTTTGGAAAGTCAAAAAAATCCTAAATGTATTCATCACTTTAAATAATACACAGTTAAATGCCGTTATATTCTTTGCTTAATACATAAACAATGTAACTGATACAGACAATCCCATAGTAGCTCCCAGCACAGGGTGTCCGCGGGGTCAACAGTTGATAAATCAATTTAGCGAAAATGAAGGCTATTAAAAAGTATAAACGGCATTTTCCAAGGTATTACATTTTGTAGCTTGTTTTCAATAAGTATATAAATTGTCCAAAGAGGTTGTGTTCTACAGTCTGCCTGAATGTAATCATGGCGTAGGTGTGTAGTGTGATTCTGTGTAGTTTATTGATGGCATCCCGTTGGGTTTGACGTCATCTGAACAGGACATCGCGCGCTCACTGCTTGATAGCGCGAAGGTCCGTTTACGCCGGTTGCTAAGCAACATCGTTATGGGGAAATGCAAGTCTGCGTCCAAATGGTTGGCAGATAAGGAGGAAGGACAATCAATACTGTATATAGTCAATGTGAGGTAAAGTGTGTCGCCAAGGTAACCGGTTAAAACGATGAGGTCTTAAAATGTGTGGAAAGGGTCTTAAAAAAGGTCTTAAAAGGTCTTACATTTGACTTCAGGATTCCTGCATATACCCTGCAGAAGGTTCCCAGTCCAAAAGAGAAAAACCCATCTCCATGTGAATGAATGATTCCCCCTCAAACTGTTGATTTATGAGCATTGTAATTCCTCCCCACACACACGCCTCTGCTACCGGCCGTATAGCAGCCATTTAACTCTGCAGAGCAACACATCTGAGGCGACCTGTGACTCCATCGTGAATGGAGGCAAAGGAAGGGGAGGTCCTGTCCCATTGTCCACTTCAATTAATCCTCACCCAGGACAAGGCCTCTTTCATTCACTTTCCCTGCCAGCTCTTTTATTGGGCTCTCCCCAAAACGGGTGGGCGATGATGGACTCCCCAATTCAACGTGGACCTCGGAGGGGTCAGATGTCGGATGTGTGTAGGACATGGTGAAGACGAAGGAGAGGAACAGGATGTGTCGGGGTCAGGAGTGATGGGTGGATGAATGGAGGAGAGAAAGAAACACCAGTTTGAACAGTGTGAACTTGAACTCTCGCACGAAAAGAGGGACAGTAATTCAAGCTTCAAAGACATGCACCTTATTTTATAAATCACAGAGGAGCTTACAAGGAAGACTTCAGTAAAGGCCAAGCACACATTCTATATTGTATTGCACTCTATTTCAATGTAAACTACTGCTTTATTTTATTCTCTATTCTACTATATTTTTTTCTTATGGTATTATAGTGTTTTTAAAACACTTTCGCTATCTGTGTTGTTTGTTTAATTTGTGTTTTACTTGTATGTATGCACAACGACACCAAGTTGAATTCCTCGTACGTTCCAACCTACTTTGCCTTTGTTTCAGTTCAGGAGTGCCTGACCAATGCAAATATAGGAAACAACACGAGGATGCTCAAAAGTAGATAATACATTTACTCACTAAAATTAGATAGAATTTGATATAAACTAGAGACCCATCGATCCGTTTACCCGTTTTCAGTAGGTCGTCTAAGACAGTCCTTTACCTGCCTCTTCCTGTTTCTTTGCTGTGTGTTTCTGAAGTAGATTTGATTAAAAGATCCCTTTTGGGGTCTTCTGGATCCACCCTGATGCCCTTATACATTTTAACATACTCGTGAAAGACTACATGATTGTGTAGAGATACCATTATACTTCTTTTCCAGATAGGGCCCCTGAACCCATCGCTTGAAATTGACGATCCCTAACTTTTTGATTCGTTATCTATACTCTAAAGCAGGGGGGTCAAACTCAATTTCATTGTGGGCCACATTAGCATTATGGTTGCACTCAAAGGGCCGGTTGTAACTATATAAATATACATATATAAATACATAATATATATGAAATAATGTATTATATTATATTATTGCCTCTGCATTGGATTTTTATTGGATAGGGTAATCACTTCATAATTAACTACGTCTGAAAGCAGAAGTCCAGGGTAAATGATTGCAAGTCTCTTCAGTGGCATGTCACAGAATGAGATGCATTGTGGGACATGTAGTTTATGGGCAACATGTCAGATAAGATAAGATGGACGTGGGGAAATTCAGTAGTTTAACAGCAACAGGGTAAGATTGAAAAACAGGACAGCACATATTCACACAGATTAATACAATCAAGGATAAAGAAATAACAATAAAATAAGAAATTAATTAAAATGAACATATAGATATACTGTAAAGTACCATGTAACCGTATAATAAACGTATTATATTATTTGCAAGCTCTTGCGGGCCACATAAAATGAAGTTGCGGGCTAGATTTGGCCCCCGGGCCTTGAGTTTGACACCCCTGCTCTAAAGTGTGTGTAGTCATTCCAAGTGGCCACATTCAAAGGTGGTGTGACATGTAAGCTTGCTAAGAGAGGGGCGACACTAGATACATCTCCAAAATGGATCGTCACACTGATGGTATGACAGAGTTGTACCCACTTCATGTGGCTTGAGGATGCAACGGGAGAAGGTCTGAGATGCTTTTCCACCATTTGGTTGGAAATGTGGCTAAAGCATTCTCACTTCTCAAGGGGTTTGCTTCAAAGGAACCTCAGTTGTTTGTTTTTTAAACAACGCATTTGACAGTTAGAACTGTAGATCTAAAAAAAACTAGGGCTGTCAAGTTAATAACGTTAATAACGCGTTAACGCAAAAAAAAATTAACGCCACTAATTATTTTAACGTGATTAACGCATGTGTATTTTTGTCCTCGGCCGCCCCGTAGTTTCAGAGTGCATCGAGTTTAAAATACCATCTACAAGCTGATGCTGGGCGTAGGGATACATAGAGAGACAGCCTGATCACTCACGCACCGCACACACACGCACACACACACACACACACACACACACACACACACACACACACACACACACAACACACACCATTTGTATTGTATTATTGAATGAGAGAGGTTCCAGGTTGTTGTGTTTAATATTCATGAGAATATTTGTCATTGTTCAAATGATAATAAACATTTGCATAAAGCATATTTGTCCACTCATTTGTTGATAAGAGTATTAAAAACTTGAAAAATATTCCTCTAAGGTACATTTAGAACAGATCAAAAATGTGCGATTAATTTGCGATTAATCGCGATTAACTATTTTAATCGACTGACAGCCCTAAAAAAAACGTACAATATTCATGGCCGGTATCAAATGATATTGCAATGTGTTAGTGGTGCAGGTCTGAACGTTTTTTATCGTCTTCAATTGGTTTGGTAAAAGCTGATCATTTAGCATTGTTGCCATCAATTATGAATTCATGGTTTCCATTCCAATGCTACACTTCCCACACACTCCCATTTTCCTTCCAGCTACAGGAAGACACTCGCCAAGCCGCTATAGTGGTGGAAAGCCACCGTTTCCCATCACAACCAGATGTATACCCATTTCTTTCCGTAGCATTTGGATGGGGGCACGCACACAAAGTATTGTAGATATTGTATCTCCTATAAGACCCTGTAATAGTCCTGATTGCAACCCCAGTGTTTGTGTTATGCCAGTGTGTTTTCGCCAGCGGTCTCATGGTGGTGACAGCCTAAAAGGCAATGCAGCAACACTGGTGACACACACACCCAACACACACACATCCAACAAACACACACACATCCACACTGGCACCGGGTGGACCAGTTGGTGAAAGATCACGCCAATTGGACCTGAAGACAGAAGTAACGTCTGCACACACGTGTAGTGGAAGGTTTATTATCCTGTGTTTCCTGGCTGTGAGCTTTTTCTTCGGGACAGTTTTCTTTTTGGTTTTTCCTCCACCTGTATCCCTGCAGTCCCGTGCGAACCGCCGTGACCACCGGCGTCTGTAATGGGATGTTCTTTGAATCCGCTCCAGAGTTTTAAAACGGATGGTTGAATATGAAATGGGCTGTCCAAGTGAACAAGTCATGCAAAAGCCCAGAGAGCGTCCATAAATCCACTTTGCGCCATTGGGATGGAGCGAGACATGGTGTGTAGACATGCCCTGTTGAAAGAAAGACCATCGTACACACACACACACACACACACACACACACACACACACACACACACAACACACACACACACACACACACACACACACACACACACACACACACACCTGCTCTCCTCTAGATGGGTGCTGCTGTGCTTCATGTGGCCTGTAGTGGTCGGCTGAGGAATGCTGAACAGAACCACAAGTGGACCATACATCCAGCCAGATGACATAACATTCAATTGGCTGGTTCCTGGTCCTGTATTTCTCTGTCTCTTCGTTCTACGTTCCCCTCCTTGTCCTGTTTCCATTCCACTGTCCAAACCAGCTCTCTTCGACTTGTCCTAATGTATTCTGTTTCTAAGCTCTTTGCTTCTCTTAGCGCTCTGGCCGTTTTCATTATCACTCTCATTTACCACCTACTTCATTTTATTGTCCATGAGATATCCCCCATAGGGTTGACATGTTGCTATATGTGTCCATAACTTATGTCCAAACGTTACTAAATGTACAACCATTGGATTAATTGCCTCAAACACATTTATGATCTTGCTCTTGCGGCCACCATTAGGTTGACATTAGTATATTGGATACGATAACATAAGATATAACCTTTATTGATCACTGTAGGGGCAGTGTTTCTCAAACTGTTTCATACCAAGGACCACTTAACCAATAAAAAAAACACTCGCGGACCACCAAACTCCACAAATATCCAAAAACACATCGTTTTTTACAAATCGCCTGAAAATTGTACAAACAAGTGGCAACATGTGTGATGAAGGTGTTTATCTGGGTTATATAATTCAATCGAAAGTGAAACTTAAGCTCGCTCCATTGCGGAGATATTCCCGCGAGAGTGCGGAAAACTTTAATTAATTAATTAATTAAAAATGTGAAATGTTACCAATATACTCACGGACCACTAGGGGGCGCTCACGGACCACCAGTGGTCCGCGGACCACACTTTGAGAAGCACTGCTGTAGGGAAATGCAGGTGTCTATTTAAGTGTCAGGGGAACTATTGGCAAGTACTATTAGTACTATTGAATAACCCTTATAGTTTCTGTCCAATCCCATCCCGAGGGCAAACAAATGTTACGCCTCAGGATAATTCTAAAAAATGAGTTCAATACAAATTGAAACTTGACCAACATTTGAATTTGTCTGGCAGCTTTAATGGATGAGTTTGAGACCGTTGAGAGATGATTCTGATGATTCTTATTTTCACTTATGCATCATTTATGTTCTCTTTTTACATGAACTTCAGAAAGTCTTGTTGGTCAAAATTGGATAACTTTGTAGGGCTGACTTTAAGTATCTCACTATTGGCGCATTCCACTGCAGCGGGTAAGCCCCGTTTAAGCGTCCTTAACCGTCCTCAAGCGGCCAGGGCCAGTTTTTGGTGGCCTTTCCATATAGCCTAGTACCGGCTAGCGGGTACTTTTTCCCTCTTTTTCCGGCCCCATAAAATCGTGGTTCTATCAGGCCAGGGCCATGGCTGAACTAGTGACGTCAACACTCTCGACTGCGTGAGCGAGATCATCCCTAGCGTCGCATATATATCTAGAAGCAAGCTTGCAGCATTTTTATAAACAGCATTTTGTAAACGGATGAGCTACAAAAATGGCTACGTCTAATAAGAAAAGCACACCGTGGTCGACCGAGGAGGTGACGACGTTCCTACATCTCATTGGGGATGATCAAATCCGGCGGGAGCTCTACGGAACAACAAAGCCGATCGCCCCGCCTACACTGCGTTGCTACCCCAGGTCCTAAACTGTAATGGAAATGCGCCACGGCCTCGGACGGCCAGCGAGGCAGCCCGAGGCCTGAGCGAGGACGCTTAGGGACGCTTAAACGGGGCTACCTCGCTGCAGTGGAAATGCGCCATAACTTACACAACTTTAAGGCTTTAACAACCCACAATGCAACACTTACTGTAGCAGCTGGTGTTACTCTGGCAATCGCTTCATTAAAAACAATATCTGGTGTTGTAGATACGTTTAGTCTTTAAATATTATCAACCGAATTTCCAGCTGGAAAAAACTTCAGGCCACACGGTACTTTCCTCTCCCTCCTGCTCTTCCACCTTTTTCTTCCTAACCTCTTTCCTCCAGCCCAAAATAACCTTCCTCCCTCCTTCCTCATCTTCATCTCAGGTGACTGTAACCCTGCAAACGCTCATCAGAAATTCTGCTTTTGCAACCGCTCCCCACCGTCCTGCCTGCAGCCGCCAGGACAAACGCTGAGTGTGAAAGCTCTCATTTATCACCGGGACCCACCGGGCAGAGGCCCAGCCAAACTGTAGCCATGGGCGGGGGGGAACGTGAGGGTTGAGAGTCGGAAAGACGGGAGGGAAAGGGTTGGAGGAGACTAGGATGCATGGTGAGGAGCCAAAGGAGGAGGGGAGGGTTGAGGGTGGGGTGAGGTGGTGTGAGTTTGGGGGCAATGAGCTCTGGAAAGGGACGAGATAGGCGGAGGGGAGTGGGCAGTGAAGCTGGAAAGAAACGGTTGTGGTGCTAAAAGGAAACTCTGGGTGAGGTTGATAATGGTGTGCATTTGCTAATACGTCAAAGAAAGCTGAAGAAAGAAACAAGACGCAGTACAAAAAAATGTATTCAACACTTCTTCTTAAATGTATGTTCAAAGTTCAAAGGCTTTATCGTCATATGCACAGCTACAGTAAAGTTATTACATTACATGTCCACTTGTTACACGCTTTTATAGAAAATAGAATTGGTCACACATACAGAGCACACAGCCCATCCTAGTACCAGGAGTCTAGCACTAGGAGCAGTGGGCAGCTAGTACAGCGCCCGGGGAGCAATGGGAGTGAGGGGGGAAGGGGGTGTTCGGTGCCTTGCTCAAGGGCACCACGGCAGGGCAGGAGGTGAACTGGGACCTCTCCAAGTAGCAGTCCATACTCCACATTGTAGGTCTGGTCGGGGACTTGAACCGGCGACCCTACAGCTCCCAGTCCAAGCCCCTACTGACTGAGCCACTGCCAGACATTTTTTAATTTTTAATTTTCTATTCACCCAAAGCGACTTACATACTCAATACTGTGGACGATCACCACAGGAGCAATTTGGGGTGAAGGGACACAACGACATGCTGACTGCAGTGGGGTTTGAACCTGAACCCCCTGATCCCAACACCAACGCACAACCCACTGCACCACACGCCTCCCCTTTGTTATACAATGAAAAGCTTAAGTCGCAGGCTCCACTTACAATGCAATATTAATATAAATAAGACATAAAACAATCAAACAAACACAAAATAGTGCAAGAAGGAAGAGTAGAAATAAAATAGTGATATAGAATGTGGCAAGACTAATGTGCAGGAGAAGTTAACTATACAAGATGGACTAAGATGAGCCAAAGATAGAAAGTAAAATGAAACGCTGCACAGTTAAATCAAATACTGCTTAATGTAGGACTCTCGATTGTAAATACTGAGTGGTACCAGACAGTAGAAACATAGAGTATATCATATAACCTTAATCCCTCGCTATTTTTACTTTAGGAATTTCTTTTTAAAATAATATTTCTTAATATGTGCCAGCTGTGGCTCAGGGGTTGAATCTGGGGTTGTCAAAGTGGCATGTCGGCATTGAAGTGTGTGTGAGTTGCTTTGGTGGAAGAATTATTGACCTGCCTTAGTCAACACTTTCCCTGTATTTGGCAGGTGCTGAATTCATTGCCTGAGCCTACAAATCCCACAATGCAACATAGCCTCGATGACATCATTCACATTCCTGCCTTTGCCTCCCAGTCGAGTTGCAGTTTCAGGTTCAAAATACTTAAATATCCATAAAATGTACATATAATATATATCTCTTTGTACTGGTAATAGGATAACACTCACACAGTACAACATACACAAGTGACTTAAAGTGACTCAGAGATAAGATAAGATAGTACTTTATTGATCTCAATTTGGGACATGTTTGTGTAGAGTGTAGAGAAATAAACTAGAAAGTAGAAGATATACATGCTGAATGTACAAATTAACAATAACGCAAGACGAAGTGGCCGTTTTGATAAAAGGTTTTTCGTTTACATCTGTCTGCACAAACTTCTTCATTTGATCCCTGTAGGCATTTGATGGAAATTGTCATAATTGTTGGGGAATCATTTTCCCTGCATGTCCTCCTTCGCCCTCTGACGCAGCTGACCAACCTTGAGCAGCCGTTATCTCCCATAAGGAGGGGCTGCCCTAGCAAGTTGTTGTTGTTGTTGTTGTTGTTGTTGTTACCAGTTTGTGACCGGGCAACTCTGTCAGAGATAGTTATTGTTGTGGGACACCTGGAACACATCCTTCTCGGGGTGTAGATGACCCCGAGCCTTAAGAGACAACAACTGTGATTCAGTGTCCTCAGCTGTTAAGTCTATCCATT
>NW_022992076.1:0-17745 GCF_902827175.1 Gymnodraco acuticeps
TCTGAGCCAGAGTGTTAATTTGGAAATCTGGAGGAGGAAATGTAAAGAAGTCAGAAACAGATCATCACAGAGGCTGCTATATAACAGAGATTGAAAACTGATGAAAGACATTCCCAACCCTCCACAGGAAACTGAGTCGAAAGAACTCCCCGTTCCAAGCAATGAAAGCCAGGCGATGCATCATTCTCACACATCTCAAACTAAAAGCTGGGGTGAGGTTCCTTTGCAGATTGAAGCTACAGAAGTGATTTCAATAAAAAATTGGAATTTCAGATACATCTGAAAATACACATACGCACACACACACACACACACACACACACACACACACACACGCACGCACGCACACCCACAATCAGAAGTGTGTGTTTACAGTGTAAGGTGCGCAGTATCAAGGCCTAACATCAATCTTCTCTTCTCCCTTGTGATTGATATGGAGAGGGAGTGTGTAGCAGCACTTCCCTCACACACACAGAGACACACACATCTCCCGGTGACAAACAGCAGCGTTTAACACCCTGACACCTCTCTGCTCCAGCGTACCTGTCGCTTCACTGCACCTAAGTCCAGCTGCACTGAATATTCCCAGAATGCCGTTGTGGAAAACGGGAGGACCTTTGACAGAGTGCCACATCATGCCTGTGTTTGCTGGGCTTTATACGGATCTCTAATCATGCAATTTTGTATTTTATACACTTTGAGCATCATGTTTCTATGGGTGGCATTCAGTCAGCCGTCTCACCACAAAGATCTCTCTACAGCTGCTGAGGGGTTCAAACATTCATGGTTCCCAGAAGATGAGTAAATAACATCCAACATGTTCATATACATACGTTTTTAAGTCAAATTTCAATATTATTTAAAAAACAATTAGATGTATTGCGATTGAGATCACGTCTGGTTTAGACATTCATGACCCTCTCAGGATTCATTTTGATTTATATATTGATTTATTGGCGCTCAATATATTGTTCTTTTTACACTGTAAATCCTGCTCCACACTACCTTTTTAAATCTGTACATCTCTCCACTTTGAATTTAGTAATCGTCATATTTGATTTGACTGCACTCAGTTTCTTACATATGTATATGTATGTAAATATTGTCTTTATTTTTAATCTGTGAAAATAGCTTTTATAATAATACTATTCTTTGCTCATTTCTTTAAAAAAACGTATGCTTCTTTTTGTATCTTTGTACATTTTGACTTCAGTTTCATGTTCTGTGTGATTGTCAACTTATTTCACTCAACTGTATTAGGTTAGTTGAAAGAAATAATGTTAGACTGAAATAAAAAAATCCTAGCTTCAACGAACCAAATAATGTGTAATTGCCTTATGGTGCATTCATGTCCCGCTTGGGATAATTGCAATACATATTGTAACCCCCACCATCAGGCCAAACATTGTAATAGTTCCAATCCTTTTTTTATTTTGTGTTTATCTCCAAACACCCCCCCCCCATTAGCCTCAGCACAGGAGCTGGTGTGCCCTATAATTATGACATCTGTTCATCATAATGCAGCGACAGTCTATCAGTGATGTCTCAGAATCACACTGAGTCTAATTACACAGAAAGAAACATGTCATGTTATCTTCACGGCCAAAAGATTTCAAAGTGAAATGACGCACGATTAAAAAGTGTTTATGAGCGTTGTGCTTGCTGCGGCTGAACAGAACCAGTGAACAGCGCATTCAGTATGTCTGAGTTCATTTGATGAACTTACATATGGTAACCAGCTCTTTCCATCGTCTCTCATTACTCTGAATTAATAACAACAAAAGCATCTTCTTCATCTCTTGCCAAATAACAAATGACTTTCCTTCAGCTTGATGAGTCGTAAGAAACAAGGGAAACTTTCTGTTTTCACATTTGACTTATCCGTCTCTTCCTGTTGCTAAATACTTTTGATACCAAGACTGAGATTATACTGGGCTCACCCCTCCTTTCTTTCATCTCTACCGTTATCCCTCCTTCCCTTCCTTCCATGCCTTTTGAAACTTTGATGCATCAGAATATTCTGAATATCAGACAGGGCTTGAAGATAATTTGATAAATCATTACTTGTATTAAAAAGTAATGATGAAAATAATGAAATGGGCAGACGATCTAAAGAGGGATTTTCAAATCATTTGAAGCCAGTTTGATAAACAAGCATGTTTACAGACCATCTGATGAGAAAACAAACACTTTAAAGAGAATGTAAAGCTTCCGTCACACACACACACACACACACACACACACACTTTTTTGGTGGGGAAAAGCCTACCTTGATCGTTTGCCATCTTGTCAGGATGTTCAACTGAAACAAAAACAGAGAGGGTCAGCGAACTTATGAAATATAAAACAAAGGTATACACTGCAGATTAAGCCACTCTTGATCTTTCGTCTCTCGCACACACACTCACACACACACACACACACCTAGCATGACTATCCTTGTGGGGACCTAAATCTGTTTACACAGTCACGTGTGGGGACTCACCTCCCGTATGGGGACATAATGGAGGTCCCCATTTAGGGTGAAGACTTGGTTAGGGTTAGGCATGTATTGGTTCTGGTTAAGGTTAGGATAATTCTCCAGGAAATGTAATGTCCCCTGAAGTGATGTAAACATGGTGTGTGTGTGTGTGTGTGTGTGCGTGTGTGTGTGTGTGTGTGTGTGTGTGTGTGACATAATCCCCTCTGAATTTCACTACACTCCTTCAATTGCTGTGACTTTGGAGGGAAACTAAATTGATTTAAATGTCTACACACCAGTGTTGGAACGCGTTACAGTAACGTAACTACTTTTGCCGGGTACAAAGTAGTGTAACGCGCTACTACGGAACATTTGGTAACGTAACGTAGTTTCTTCTTCAATTCGCCGCAACGTTACTTTTCCCAAGGACGAGTGACAGTGACACTGCCTACTCAGCAGTGTGCTTACTGTAAACCGCGATCGTTTTTCTCGCGTCCAGGAGAGAAGCTTAAAAAGGAGACTAAATGGAGTTTCTGGTTTCAAGGCAGGTCACTCCACAGAAACTGCTCTCATTGCTGTCACGGAGGAACTGCACACTGCCAAAACTGCATCCCTCTCCTCTGTCATCATCCTGTTGGACCTGTCTGCTGCATTCGACACGGTGAATCATCAGATCCTCCTTCACACTCTTCAAAAACTTGGAGTGTCAGGCTCTGCACTTTCCCTCCTCACCTCATACCTCAAAGACCGTACCTACAGGGTTACTTGGAGAGGGTCCGAGTCCGACCCTTGTCAATTAACTACGGGGGTCCCTCAGGGCTCTGTTCTTGGTCCCCTCCTCTTCTCCTTGTACACAAACTCGCTCGGATCAGTCATTAGCCCGCATGGTTTTTCTTACCACTGCTACGCTGACGACACCCAATTAATTCTGTCCTTTCCCCGCTCAGAGACCCAGGTCGTCGCACGCATCTCTGCTTGTCTAGCTGACATCTCTCAGTGGATGTCTGCTCACCACCTCAAGCTCAACCTTGACAAGACTGAGCTGCTCTTCCTCCCGGGAAAAGATTGTCCAACTCTTGACCTGACAATCAACATCGGCACCTCAGTTGTTTCCCCGACTCAGACTGCAAGGAATCTGGGTGTGACCCTAGATAACAATCTATCCTTCACTGCAAACATCGCTGCTACAACCCGCTGCTGCAGATACACGCTTTACAACATCAGGAAGATACGTCCCCAGCTGACTCAGAAAGCGACTCAGGTTCTGGTCCAGGCTCTCGTCATCTCACGCCTAGACTACTGCAACTCCCTCCTGGCTGGTCTACCTGCATGTGCCATCCGACCTCTGCAGCTCATCCAGAATGCAGCGGCTCGTCTGGTTTTCAACCTTCCTAAATTCTCCCACACCACTCCGCTCCTCCGCTCCCTTCACTGGCTTCCGGTAACTGCTAGAATCCACTTCAAGACACTGGTACTTGCTTACCGTGCTGCGAATGGATCTGGCCCTTCCTACATCCAGGACATGGTTAAACCGTACACCCCAGCGCGTGCACTACGCTCTGCATCAGCCAAACGACTCGTTGCGCCCTCGCTGCGAGGGGGACCCAAGTTCCCATCGGCGAAAACACGTGGGTTTGCTATCCTGGCTCCAAGATGGTGGAATGAGCTCCCCATTGACATCAGGACGGCAGATAGCTTGCACATCTTCCGGCGCAAACTGAAAACTCATCTCTTTCGACTCCACTTCGAGCGTTAGAACGATTAACGAAGCACTTTTATACCAATAAAGGACTGGATTACCTAAAGCCAGTTGAGTAGCACTTGAAATGTTTGGCTCTATGAAACTTGATATACTTATATGATTCTGTTTTCTTCAAGGTTGTGTCTTCCTGGTCGAATGTACTTATTGTAAGTCGCTTTGGACAAAAGCGTCAGCTAAATGCAATGTAATGTTTCTGAGAAGGTTCAAATTGTACTTTAATAAAACATATGGCGCGGTAATGTTACAAACAGGATATTGTTCAGTCAGAAGAGAAAGGCTGCAGCTTCCTCTCCTCTACCAGGTGCTGGCCGTGCCGAAGAGAGACCACAAGCCTTCGTCTTTCCCGCTTGCTGGCTGTTCGCTCCTCCTCTCTGTGAGCTGTAGTGACGTAGGGGACTTCCCCCCTCGTTCGTGTCCGATATCGCGTTAAACAGAGGATTTCGACATTTTACATTAATTGCTTACTTCCACATGCCTTTTCTCCTCCTTATCTCTTTCATAACGTTATATGTAATACATGTTAACGGCGTCAATAGCCACTTTAATGATACTAATGGACGGTAGTCCCGGAAGTCGTCATGAAGGATTTTCAGAATAAAAGCTTGGTATTGCGAACTTCCGTTTTTTTCCAGAATAAAATAGCATTTAAACTGACGGTATGTTTAAGGTACATTATGCCATAAAACATTGATTTTAATTTCTAACATTACGCATTAGGCACGAGCTCTCATTCCACACTGTACGTGATAGAGGCTGGCCGCTGGTGGTGGCATGAAGACTGAAGAGCAGTGATGGCAAGCGAGAAGCAGGCGCAGCCAACGCTAACATTCGAGGGATGGAGGTATTCCCATTACTTCGAACTTGTTGAAACTAAGGGGAAAAATGTAAGTGTAAGGTGTACGTTGTGCCCTGGCCAGAAACTTGTGTCCACTGCCGTTAACTCCACTGCCAACCTCACCAAGCATTTGAAAGGAAAACATGCTAGCAGGAAGCTAGTAGCTCAAGATCCCCGGGGAAATGATGATATTTCGAGTCCAAGCCTATTTAGTAGCCTATTGATATGATTTGCACTAGCTTTGCACCTATTTTGGGGCTAGCCTGTAACCCTTAATGATTATGATTTTATATTGATATTGTTTGATATTATTGTTTAGTGGTGGTGTTGACGCCTATAGCCCAATGTTTTGTAAAGTGCTCTGTGGCATTTTTTTTATAATAAAGAGCACAAAAGAAATATCTGTTATGTCCTCCATAGTAGAACTTTATGTAAGCCTACACATTTAGGAACAGAGATGGGGTTCTGCCCAAAGTCGACCAACATAAAAGTAACATAAAAGTAACGAGTAACGTAAAAAGTTACTTTCCTTGGAGGGTAACTAAGTAAAGTAAGGGATTACTTTTTTAAAGAAGTAACGAGTAACGAGCAAACACTACTTTTTAAAAATAACTTCCCCAACACTGCTACACACACACACTCTCTGACTGACCCTTGGCAGTCCTGAAGTGGACCGGCTCAGACAGCGGACCCACTCCCTTGGCGTTCTTGGCCTGGATCCTGAAGTAGTAGACCGTGTCCAGGTTCAGATCCACCACCTGATGGGTCAGTCTGTCCCCTGAGATGGCCTCCATCACCCAATCATCGATCGGCATGTTCTTGTCCAGCGTGTAGTACAGGATGTACCCTGACAGACAGACAGTATAGGATTATAGAGTCATATCTGCAATGTTAGCATGAGATCAACATGACCACCTCTTATCCGGTCTGTAATAAAAAGGATGTTAAATGGTGATGTGAACTTCAGGTTAAAGTTTTGTAAATTAGGACAGAAGACAATACATGAAACTATAAGTGTTAATTAAGTCTAAACAAGTTTCACCAAGGCTGAGAACACAAATGCAGCCTGTACTTTTGAATAAAAACAGATTTTTAACAGAGTTGATGTATTTGTGATCATACTGTGTGACCTGCTTGTTTACACAATAGGTGTACTGTTCTCTCTGTGCTGTACTCTCTCAGTGTGAACATAGATTAAACAGCCAGACAAACTCTTTTGAGAGCCAGGGAATGAGCAGCCATGCTCCTTTATTGAATTATTTGCAGTCCACTGACATTCAAACGGAGTGAAACTATAAAAAAAGAAGTTACAAGGCACTTAATGATCTCATACATGCAAGTGTAACATACACAGATTAACACATAGGACCGCTAAGTGTAAACAAGGTAAATATAGCTAATGCTAGCTGTACGCTAGCATGTATGCTAACGCTACAGTGTATGCTAACGCTACAGTGTATGCTAACGCTAGAGCGAATGCTAACGCATGTTCTCATTGTGTTTAAACATCTCCACATGTCATCACATAAACACAATACATGTGTTACTAATCCTTACAGTGTAAGTGTAAGGCTCACACTTACAGTCATTGCTTTCTGACGGACTTGACCCTTACTCTTCAGGCTGCATAGGGAAAATGAGTGGCAGTGCACTCATGGATATCTACTGGTCTACTGCATGGATGTATAATAGGTCTACTGCCATGCTATTCAGTTCACTTCCTCCTACTTCCTGTACCCGGGTCTAACCTTCAGTACACATTTTACAAAAATATAAATGTGCAAATATGAAACATACAGGTCAATGTCACCTTGCTATTGGTAGCTGAACTGTCAATACCCCAAAACATATTCTTAGATATAAATACCTTGAGTTATTTAGACACAATTAACACTTATAGTTTCATGTCTTGTTACATAAGAATAGATCATATTTGTTAAGTGTTATTATGGGAGAATTGCTATTCTTGTGCTACTACTGCCTTATTAGGCCCATATTGAGCAGCGCATATTAAGACCAAAACTCATGTTCAACAACTTCCTTACTTGCACAACACTAATTAGAGGGTTATTGAGGAACAACTCTCAACTAATGGCTTATTACTTGTAGAATATGGTCATGTAGAATAAGGCATTAATAAGTGTTTTATAATGACTAATAAAGAGCCAATATACTGCTAATATACATGGTAATTAACAACTAGTTGATGGTGAATTTGTGTACCTTAAAGTAAGAGAGAGAGAGAGAGAGAGAGAGAGAGAGAGAGAGAGAGAGAGAGAGAGAGAGAGAGAGAGAGAGAGAGAGAGAGAGAGTGTATAAAGTGTTACCACTAACATTTATCTCTGGTCAGTAGTGTGTGTGCACTGCAGTAGAACAGTAGTGTGTGTGCAGTGTAGTTGAACAGAATGTGTGTGCAGTGTAGTTGAACAGAGAGAGAGTGTGTGTGTGTGTGTGTGTGTGTGTGTGTGTGTGTGTGTGTGTGTGTGTGTGTGTGTGTGTGTGTGTGTGTGTGTGTGTGTGTGTGTGTGTGTGTGTGTGTGTGTGTGTGTGTGTGTGTGTGTGTGTGTGTGTGTGTGTGTGTGTGTGTGTAGTGTAGTTGAACAGAGAGTGTGTACCTTGGAGTATAACATAAGATATATTTCACAGCATTCTAAAACAAGGTATTGAACATAATGTGAAAATAAAAAGAGTAGATAATTAACAAATAGAAAATACAACATCTCAAAATAGAAAATAAAACAGAACTAAAAAGTCAAATATAAACAAGTTGACAGGGAAAGATACAAATCTGTAGACTGTCAAATAAACACAATGAAAGGCCAAATTACAGCTCACAATTTCAAAGTAAGTTATTATTGACATTATGTTTGAAAGGAATAGCATATTAAATTAAATATAATTGTAAAATTACAGTGTGAACAAAATCCAAGTTATAAGTAATAAGTCCAGTGATGTACTGTGATTGGTGCGTTGTGTAAATCCTCACCTGTGATTCGTCCGTTAGCCTCCATGGGCGGTTGCCAGCTGATTAGAATGGCGCGGGGCCGTCCCTCCCGACTGATCACTGTCAGGTCTTTGGGGGCAGAACTAGGAGCTGAGCATAATGGAAAGAAAAAGAGCGCAGATGAGTATGAGCAGTACAGGATGACACATCTTTAGGTTCTACGTATCCAAGGTCAACCAGAGTTTATTGTTTAGGAAATCATATTTCGTGGAACCAAACAACATCAGTGTGCATGCTTTTTGGAAATGTGTGTCGGATGCCGTCACCTATCCTCTTGTGGCTTCAGAACGTTTGAAACCCAGAATTAGACCCCTCAGCGACTGTTTGCTGAGACTTTCTTGTATTCCAGTAACTTAGTTTGAACTACAGGAAACTGTTTCCTGTTAGTGCCCCTGGTGTGAAGATGTCATGCATTCAGCAGCGCCTCAACAGGACTCAGGTCTGTTTCTGCTCAGCTGTCACCATGGAGTCACAGGTGGAACTGAGCAGTACCAGGACAGACCTCACCGCGCTGGATAATAAGTACGTTGAGGTTTGAACACTCAACGCTGTCTTCAGTTTATATTTAATGCTGTAATACTGGATAATGACTCTGCCTGATCGGATTAGAATAACTGTAAACCCAGTTTGAAATACAATTCAACATTTGTACATTTCAGAACAGGGAGCATTATCCTCATGTAACTAAACCCAAATCAAAGCATTTTTGAAATGCTGTTAATGTAGTGTTCAGTCACATGACCGCCTGCAAACTTTCTAAATTGCTAATTTACCAGTTCAGAATGTTCTCTTTTTCTTTCGCAGAACTTTCTTCACGGTTTAAAATGTAAATGGGAGTAACAATGTGTACCGATGGTGGTATCACTATATCATATACATCATTAGGGGTTTTCCTCTGGGGAGCCAGAATTCCACAACAAATCTAATGTCATTAGGTCCTGTGCACTGAAACAACGGAAACGTTGACTTTAATTACATGTATTATGTCAACAAATGTCACATAACTGTATCAGGTTTGTTGAAAGCAATAATATCAAGTTTAAATAAAACATATTAGGTTCAACTTAATTATATTGTTTTCGACTAGCCTTAAACAGTTATATGGTGAGAGATTTGCTGAGACCAAATGATATCTCCATTATCTCCAAGGCAGCAGGTTATAACCGACATGTTCTATCAAATGTCCTCAGCTGATGTCTTCTGGGCAGCGAATACTGAACATTAGGCAGAGGAGTGCAGCTGCAGTGGAGGCAGCTTGTTCTATGTCTTCTGTGAATGTGGTCAGTGTGTGTGTCCAGAGCTGTGGAGCACTGAGGGGCTGAGTGGGCTCCGTCTGCTCGCTCTGAATGTCAATGTAATCCAGCGGGCCCCGGGGGGCAATGTCGTTCACGCTTAATTGGGTGACGAATCCGACAAACATGATTGTAAACATCCTGAAAGGATACCTTGACATTCTGATTTGAGTCTGTGGCTGGGTTTCACTGTTGCAGACAATTGCCTTTTTAGCAGGGTTTCTGCACCTCACTGAACCCAACAGCTTTTCTGACCATTTTTAAACCACTCATTAAAAGTTATCAGTGTTCAAGGAAAGAAAAGTTCCACCCACATATTGTTTTGGTGAACAGCAGTTGTTCCCTGCATGTCAGGCAACAAACTCTCCACCTCTTCACTGACATTGTTTTACATGTCAGTGAAGAGGAACATCACTTTATTCAAACTGAAAAAAGAATCAACCAATTACTAGAATTCTAAAATATATATTATTCTGAAATGGACCAATCTGCACAATGACTACTTTCACTTTTGGTACTTTAACTATACTTTGATGATAATACTGTTCTTCTTTTACTTGAGTAACATTATGAATGCAGGACTTTGACTTGTATCAGAGTATTCCCACACTCTGGTACTTCTACTTTCACTCAAGTAGATCTGAGTACTTCTCCCCCCTCTGGCAGCTTCATGCATGCTTCACCATCATTGGCTCATGCTGTTTAGCCACTAGCTGACGTCCAGTCATATTCCTGCATGCATAGAGCATCACATGACATTACTACCTCACATGTCTCACTATGACTCTGCAGATTTTCTCCCACAGCTCTCTCTTTCACTCAATCCTCTTCAGTAAGTGCTAACCTTTGGAATGATTGATTTAACATTTCATGTTCATATATGATTCTAACCATCTCTGATTCTGCACCATCACTCGTTCCTTAGAGAGATTGGTTCTACAGCAGAACTCTTGTTGCTGCTCACACTGCTGAGAAGCTTTTCCTCCAGATGTTTCCGTGCACCAGCTGTGATACTGTGTACTACTAATCTACACAGTACATTTGGTCCAAATTGACCAACTACAACACTACACTACAAATGCTGTAAACAATGTCTCAGATTACTGGTTTCAGGAATAACTGCAGTGAAAATACAAAGAATAGACACTATAGTCCAAAATGAACATGGTTGTCATGTGGTTGTGTACTATCTGATGGAAGAGGGTAGGGTAACCCTTTCATTCCCTATGGCCATCGTTTTTGACCGGGAACACCAACATTCAATGAAAGTGCTGATCAGCAAGCTTATATGTTCACATTCCTACTGTGGAGTATATCATAAGGCCTTGAGACAATCAAATGTAAAACACAATATTTATCATTTATTAAAGTGGTAAATGAGTCAGATCGGACCCGAACACGACAGGGGGGAGATGCCGGTTTGGATGGGGAAATAAAAGCGTGGCCCCCGGCCTCACAGGAGATCTGTTGTGCCAGTGGGTCCTCAATAGAAACACAAGTGTGTGTGTGTGTGTGAGTGAGTGAGTGACACACCTACCTGCTTCATACGTTGTTGCGTGCGCTGTCATACTCCACGTACTGGACTTGCGACCTTTGGTTACCATGACAGCGAACTCGTACATGGTGTTTGGTTTGAGGCCGGTGACAGTGTGGCTGAGCGCCGTGGTGTCTGCAGACTGGAGGAAACGAGTTGTACAATTGAGATGGTTTTAGATTTGAACTGAAGGAAATGGTTAGGTGTTTTTAAACACAAAACATTAAAGCTGCTGTTACATTTATTCTATACCTTATATAAAAACATTGGAGACATAATTAAAAGAATAATACTAAAGAGTATTATGGACACACTCAGTCTGTTCTTGTGTTTACTTCAGATGTATTCTTCAGCCTTCAATACCAGTTAATAGAAATAAACCCTGGCAGATGCAGACACTCAGGTGTATGTTCACTTTCAGAACAGACTTCTGTTGGTCTTCTTGGCTGTGCTGTACATAAAATAAAAATAGCCTACAGTAGAGACACTTTACAGCAAATACAACAGCACAGATTGTTCAGAATATCAGTATGAGAAAAACGACACCCTCTATCCTTAGACCCTCACATCGTACAAGGAAAAACTTCCAGAGAAAACCCACAGTTTAAAGGGAACATGGGAGAAACCTCAGGGAGAGCAACAGAGGAGGGATCCCTCTCCCAGGACGGACAGACGTGCAATAGATGCCATGTGTAAATCCAAGAGATAATACATTTTACAGCATATAGACCGAATGTTAGGAAATGCATGTGTCTGTAATAAGAAGATGAATCCACGAGGATATCAGCTACAATCCTGTGGAAGCCATCAGGGAAGCAGCATGACGAGACCCAAGGCAGGACCGCAGAGACAGGTTCAGCCACGACCCAGACATTCTCTCCACGCCGTGGATTTCAGGATAAGAAAGAAAGACTCCCCTCTCTCCGTCTGCCTGCAGTTTATTAAGGTGAGCACACTGTGTGCCCTGGTATAGATTTCCTATCTCCCTGGTTTTTCAAGCATACTTCAGATTATGAAGTCCAGAGAAGAAGAGAGATCTCACCAGCGAACAAGAAAAAAATGACAAGACCAGTTTTTGTCTTGGTTTCAATACAACCAAGAGTAATCCAGGTAATGTTTAACCCTGTTACTGCCAAACAATCAAACTCCTTGTTTCTGTCAGCTGGGGATTATTTCTTAAGAAATGTGTTGATGAACAAAAGATCGATTCTCCATGCTCAGATCCATGTTTCTCTGGTGTGAAACTGATGCTCCTTCAATAGTGTTTACCGAAGAGGAGGGAGCGGGAGGTTCATCGTGTGCTCTGCCAACTTGTTCACAAGTTGAATCATAGAGGGGCATGATAAATACATAGGATACACTTATGGAATTCATTGCAGACATAAAACCTTGTGTGTTGAGTGTTGAGCTCATAAGAGAGCAGAGGCGTGGCATTGTTGTGCAAGTCTCACATGGCAAACAGGTTCAGGTCCTGACCCCTGACAGAAGGCAGGGTTTTGTCTCCATCTTCTCCTTTGCTGTAACAACGTACATTTCCACTTTGTGGGACGAATAAAATAATGCTGATTCTGATTTAGGAAGTCAAGTCAAATCTAACTCCAACACAATCATGAGTGTCTCACACCTGGCTGAGGTTAGACTACCGAGTGATGGGGAAGCTGGGCTCACCTTGTACTTCCCGCTGGTGGAGTAGCTGGTCTTCCACTTGACGGAGTAGTACCGGACCTCAGACGCCTTCTGGTTCTTGGTCATGGAGTTGTCGGCCCAGGAGACACGGACCGAGTCCGAGGAGAGAGCGACGGCTTGGACCCCGACTGGGGGGATCATGGGAGTACTGGTGTCAGGCATGGGAGTGGGGTATTTATCAAAGAGGTGGAAGTGGTCATCCTCAGATGGGTCTATAGGGTCTGGGGGCGGTGGGGTTAACGGGACCAGGGTAATTCATGAAATGATTCCGTGTAATGAATGTGTGATAATGAGGATTTATATAAGTATGAAACAAGCATGAGTTCGGTTTGTTAAGTGGTCATTTACACGAGAGACAACAACATAAGAAACACACAAGATGAGATTCAAGTGAGGAGGGGAGATGCCATGAGAGGAGGGAGGGAGGGAAAAACAGGAGAGAAGAGGAGAGAAAGAGACACAGAATAAGAAGACAGTGGAAGGTAAAGGCTGTACCTAAACAGGAAGTGGACGCTCATGTGCACAGAGGGTTAACGTATGAAACACGTTGAGACACGTTCAGAAGTACATCAAACTGATGGCTAAACCAAAGAAACTGAAAACAGTTTAAAAAAAACTAAACAAACCTGTATCACAAGTGTGACACATTCAACATTTGCATATTTTAAATACATTTACATTTACTTGGTCACTTACTCTTACAGCTTATTGTATCGTCAGCTTTTTCCTGACTTACTGTAGTTGACTTCATCCGCATTACTTGCACATTGGTCAAGCAACATTCTCTCCTCTGTTTCTTCTTGCACTATTTTTGTATTCATTTATTAGACCCTCCAGAAAAACGCGGGCTAAAATCCTTGATTATGCGATCAAACATGGTTTTATGTGATTTTATGCGGTGAAATTGCGGGAAGTTGCGAAATATGCAGAAAAAATCAATATTGGGCTGTCTTATTTATTTATTCTCTCTCACACACAACCTGCCACTAACGTTAAACCCCTTTACTATTCAATTAAACACATTCAATGTTTATCTATGGTAAAAGCAATTGGGCTATTTTAATCACACACACGCACACACACACACACACTGTAGAGTTATATTTGTATGTATTCATGTTAGCAAACTATGGATAAGCTTAAAATGAGAATAATTTGGGTAAAACTGTGAGCTGGATATGGGGCCTGTTGACATGTGTTTTTGAGGACAAAGGAAGATGGGGGAAGGTGAGAGCATGTCCTGATTTGCATTCAACTTAGAACGAGCTACAGTGGTTGTGATGTTAAGAGAGGTCCCTTGGGTTTCTCTGGTGCTTATCAACAGTAGCAGTTAAGTGAATACTGTTCAAACAATACCTGTGTTTGTGTTTTATATTGATTTCTCTGTTTTATCCTTTCATAAATGTAAGGACTACAAATGGCTATAAACATTCTGGGCTGGTTGGAGTAAACAGGGTTTTATTGCTCTGTGGGGGAGGTGTGGGTATGCAGGCCTTGAGACCTTTTGGTTGTAAGGTGAGCCTGTTTGGTTTCCTGCTGGCCAGTGTTGCGTCTCCCAATGAGATGACCTGAAAAGATGACCAGCTGACCTAACACCAAACCCCTCCTTCTTACTCTGGTATATATCCGGTGGATCCCTGGCGTTCGGCCTCTTCTTCACATGCTGCCCTCGGGTGAAAGTAGCTCTGCAGTATGCGAACCAGGGCAGGAATAAGCCGGCATTACTCCTTAAGCATTACAATATAACTGTAATATATCATGTTGTATTGTAATGATTGTATTGCATTGTCATATTGCCATTAAAGTAGATTATTGTTAACGGTTACTTTGTAGATATGGATTCCTTCCTGTATTATAAACAGCTTCATAGGAACGCGCGGAGATTTGAAAAGCGGACCAGATATCCCTTCAAATCTCCAACAAAATGGTGACCCCGACGTCTAGATATAACGAAGCTGAGGAAGAATTCAGACGCTTTCAAACATCTCAGACAATCAGCAGGACTCTGCAACTTTGCAAATAAGGTAAGCAGACGATGAAAGTCGCCTGTCTGTAATTGGATACGCTAAAACTTTAGGATTGTCTGTAGGCGTTTCACAGTGTTTTTATAGTTTAAATGGAATATACAATGCATATTTTACTATGTTAGGAAAGTTATATACAAAACGTAAACGTTGATCGACAGGTAGACGAAAGTCCTGCGTGACGTAAAATAGAGCAGTTTGGCGTGGATCTGCAGGTAGATTATTCCTGAGTGGCGTGGAGATGGTGCAGTTTGTGTGAATGCGAGGTTTGATTCCTGCACGACAAAACCTGGAAACTCGATATATCAGATCGAGTCGCCGTTTAAAACTGGGGTTTAAATAACAGACCAATGCTAAAAGCTTAAAGCCAGAGGTCTGTTATATATTAAATCGAGGGAGAGCGTTTCCCTTTGTCTGGAAACTTCTGCTGCTGCCATCTAGTGGCTGAAAGGGGGTATCACACCCTTGAAACTTCTGCTGCTGCCATCTAGTGGCTGAAAGGGGGTATCACACCCTTGAAACTTCTGCGAGCTTAGAGTTTAATCATTACATTGCTGGCCGGTATTGAAGACGGGAAGCACGTTCCCAGTATATTAATTATAACTGATTTTGGAAAACTGGTACAAAACAATAAGGGATTGAACATTTTTTACAACGACAGCACCACGAGATGAGTAAACTCAACAATCTGTAGAGTGTAAATACATTGTGCAAAACACATTTTACACTCGAACTGTTTGCACATCATAGACAAGGAATTTAGACAATATAAATAAATGTTCAGAAAGAAGACATAGGCCTACACTTGATTCAAATTTCATTACTGTGATCCGATTGGTGTGCTCTGCAGGTTTACTATTGTTCGAAGTAACAGTGGGATTTAAAATGAGAGAAGATATGGAGATGTTCTTTCATAGTGTGTGGAATATGTGATGCTGGAAACATGTAAGTATTTCGGAGTTGTGTTGGGTAAATATGTAACAATGGATGAGACAATTTTTGGAGTGAGTTTTTGTAATATCATAAGTAGACATTAATTATGTTGTTTAGATGGCATTTAACAACTAAGACAGATAGTATGATTAGAAAGAGACAGAGTGGAAAGGGTTGGATTTATTTAACATCAGTGGGCTAGACTTCTTATAGGTAATGTGTACCGGGACCTGGACTCCCCCTCTGAGTTAGAAAGGCTTTGATCCCGACCCTCCAAGCAGACAACGAGACCTAACCCAACAGGAGACTCCTCCTTCTCCATCGTACAGACAGAGAACCAGAGCTGAACCAACAACGACCTGAGGCATCCAGAACCAAACCAGCATGCTGACAAAGAGGCAAACTCTCATCGGTCCCTCAAACAGGACATGAAGTTCCAAACTGCGCCGCGAGATTTGGCACAATAGACATGAGAGCAGAATCCGCCCTCCATAAAAACAGCAGAGAGACTGTAAAGGAGGAGTGCAACAACAGTGGCATGATGGGGCTGCAGATGTAACTGGGCCAATGGCTGCCTAAAAGAGTTACAGCGGATGGATTCAACAGCTGATGGACTGAAGAGAAGACAGAATCAGAGGAGTTGGCATGGTCGATTAGAAGTGAGGAGGCCGGGGTCACGGCTTGAGAAAACCAGGGGAGGAGGAAAGGAGAACGGGAATGAGTGAGTTACACATAAACACACTTATTCACGAAACGCACATTTAAATAACTTGAATTAACTTCATAAATACATAAAGACAGAAAGATTTATTAATCATTTGGTAAATTAAAAATAGCAGTAAAGAGGAAACTATTAAAGTAAAATGATAATCATCCTAAAACACACTGACAGAGTAGAACCATATTCTTCAATATTTTCATCAGGTTAACAAATCATTCTTTAAGACCTTTTTATTCACGTGTGAATAAAGTAGTGATCTCATTGGTTACAATATTGATCACCATTAAAAGGATAGTTTTAGGAACCACTCTATAGGACAAATCTTTGTTTGTATTAATGGCTGGTGCCAAGCCACATATTAAATTCCAATCTAGAGTGTTGATTTCACCATTGTGGCATAGTTATTACCAGACTTCGGTTTTAAATCCTTGATAAAGGAGGGAGTAATTGTTGCATGTTCGGACACCCAAGGTTCCACACACTGCTAAATACTTTAACATTGTTTTTTAAGTAGACCAGAATTGTAATGAGCTATGAAATGCAGAGCGACACAGATCCTAGTAATGTTTTGACTCAAGATAATAGTTATGTACAAAAGTTTCTGAAATAGATCATTAGACATTCTAATACTAATTAGGTGTAATTGGATTGCAGTAGTAGTGGTACTCGAAGGAAGTGAGTTTGTACCAAGTTTCAGGAAAAGTGGGAGGCAGAAGTCCCAATGACAAGTGAGAATCATCTTGAAAATTATAGTTGAAATCGTGACATATTTTTGTAGACAAAGGATACTGGCCTATGCTGAAATGTCAAAGTCTCTGCAGAGCACGACACATGGCCAAAAAAGACGGAGACCAACTGACCTTTGACCCTGACCGACAGTGTAACTTGACAAGGCACTGTGGATGACTGACTCTGGGGTGAACCTGACCAAACTTGACATGACAACCAGACAGTGTGAGTGTGAATGAATGCCGGCATGTGATCAGTGTAACTGCATGATTCTAAAACAATAACTAACCAAGCATGTTTTTGGACTAACATATTATTTTGGAGCTCCAAGGGAAACGAGAGGTTTCCTAAAAATTCCACAAAAAGGGGAAACCGCACATGTGATATTTTCCTCTCACATGAGTTGGCGGTTTGCAAATGTAAAACTACAATCTGAAGATTCTGTTTCTTTTAGGCCTGAAGGACGGAGAGGAACACTTCTTTTCACTGAAGTGTTCACTGTGGAAATAATGATAATAATGTTCGTTATGTCCCTAACCAATTACCTGACAGTTTTTGTTCCCCTCCCATTACAGGCTTTTGTTACACATTATTTCATGTGTAAAAGGGGGGAGTGAGTATAATGTATAAATGTCAACATGGCTGTAAAATTCACAATTTAAATTTTTCTTTTAAGGATTGACAGAAACCTTCCGCCCCAACCCAGATGTTCAAACTGAGCATTGAATGTAATTAACCTGCTCCATATCTGGGGATAAGATACT
>NW_022992077.1:0-74667 GCF_902827175.1 Gymnodraco acuticeps
CTGCAGGGCTCGGGGGATAGTTATCTAATCATCACTCAATGTTCTTTGTAAATCTGTGGAGTGATGAGACCCGAACCTAGACGCCAAACTCAAACTATATGCTGCTTCTAATAAACATATTAAGAAACACGTGAGTTGTCTGACTGAAATAGAAGCGTTTGATTATTTTAATAATGACCGTATACTGACAAACTCATCTTCCTGTTTGTATTAATGAACGTCCAGTAGTCTTGCTAGATTAGAGCTACAAACCAAAAACACAAACTCTAACATATGTAGCAACAGAACTACTAAAACTTTTTCTTTCCACACACAGACTCCACCAATTCATTCACTCACACATGGTGTTTTTCTCTTGCTTTGTCAGAGTTGCCTGAAGCGATTGATAGAATCATTTCTAGAATCCAGGCTAATGAAGAGAGAAATGTTTCCATCGAATAAATGAGCTCATTAATCGAGGGACCTGCTCCTCGGCGGATGTACGAGTGTTATGTGTACAGAGCAGACGTTTTCTGATGTCAAAAAGTATTGTTTCCGTTTGTCACTTAGACACAAAAACATGGGGAAATTGATGTCAAAATTCCCCATGTTTTTCTTAAAATAGAAACAAAAGTTGAATTTATTAACTGGGTAAAGCATCACTGACACACTAATAATATGATATGATCATCAAGCATTACAATGTGATGATTTTGTTCTCATGTTCATAGTATCAATGGCAGCAGTTAATGATTTATGATAGTAATCTGATCATGTCTGTTGCATATCCAACGCTTTCTCTTCCTGTCAGCAAAATGACATCTAATTAATCTGGGGTCAAGTCATAGCTGCATCTGACAATGACAGCAATGGTATTGTTATCCAGTAATGTCAAAAGTTATTATTCCAGTAAACGCTGTCTTTATGAAGTGCTTTATTTCAGGATTCCATTATGGTAAAGTGTTGTATTAGCATATGTATTGGTTGTTAAACTGTAACATAACAAATATCTGGTAAAAGGCAGGTTTATATAGCAGACGGATGGAAAGAGAGAAAGATTACAGAGTCTGGGGAATAAAACCTGGACAAAGAGAAAGTAGTAAAAAGAGAGCAATTGAAAGTGTGAACTGTTCTCAAAGCTGTCACACACTTCGGTGCAGGTCGAGTCTAAAGGACCGTTCTCTCTTTACCACTGCTCTGATATCGAGGTGTGGAGTAGGGGCTCAGTTAAAAAAAACGACTTGGGACCACAGATTAACTGGTGGCCCACAGAGGTGACAACAACAAAAAGCTTAATCTACCGGCTTTAGAAAGTATTAATCAGCTTTGTTGTCCCTGATACAACACGAAAACTTGAACAAGGCAGAGAAAAACTTTATAAAACCAATAAATACGAGGCAGTCTTTGACCATTAAATATGACGTCTCAGGTTCTGTCCAACAAAATAAATCAAGTTTATTGTCAAGTGAAATGTATTGTTGTATATAAACACAGGAAGAGACATTTAGAAGTGCAATGTGACCAAATATAGAGATATTATTTTTAAAAACTATCATGAAAACAAAAAAAAGTCAATTGAATTACAATATTTATACTGTAAGGAGTACAAATATACAAACAAATAAATACATTTAGAATATGACAGATTACTGTTAAACATATGTGTGTTGGGGAATAATTTGCCCTGCATGTCCTCCTTTGCCCTCTGACACAGCTGACCAGCAAGTTGTTGTTGTTGCCAGTTTGTGACCGGGCAACTGTCGGTCAGAGATAGTAATTGTTGTGGGACACCTGGAACACATCCTTCTCGGGGTGTAGATGACCCCGAGCCATAACCGACAACAACTGTGATTCAGTGTCCTCAGCTGTTTAGTCTCTCTATTGAAGAATGTTGATTCTGAACTAGTTAAAACCTGGAGCTACAGGAGGGGTCTTCAGGATTGATTGTGGCATCTCAACCGTGTGGTCAACTCGTGGCCCGTGACATGTCTTGTGAATTCTCCGGCTGAAGCTCGTAAAAAAAAACATCAGTGTTTGCTCCAGCTCTCCTCGTGTCTCTCTCTGAGTCCTGACTCCAATTGCTTCAGAAGTTTGCCCACAATGTGCACTATAGCAACGTTATAAAATGGAAGAGCTGGGCAGTTTTAAAAGTGGAGTTATTGTGCAGAAATATGTTGAAAAAGACAAAAAAAACGAGTAAAATCGAGAATCTAAGACATTAAATAATGCTAAGAAGAGTAAGAATATAAGGATTATTCATATTATACTAATTTATAAATTAAAAGAATAGGGGAGACAGGAACTGCAAAATGAATTCACCGTATTATACACTTGGATTCAAAATGTATATGAGAAGTGATACAAGGAAATGAACAGGTTTTATATTTACCTGACTCGGAGATACGAGAAAAGAGTCCTAACAACTGTGAAGTAAAACGTTAGTCTTTGGTCTAATGAGAGGATGAGAGTCAAAGGAGGTGAAGGAGGGATGGACAGAAGAGACGGAGGTGGCCAGAGATGTATGTGTGTGTGTGTGTGTGTGTGTGTGTGTGTGTGTGTGTGTGTGTGTGTGTGTGTGTGTGTGTGTGTGTGTGTGTGTGTGTGTGTGTGTGTGTGTGTGTGTGTGTGTGGTGTGTGTGTGTGTGTGTGTGTGTGTGTGTGTGTGTGTGTGTGTGTGTGTGTGTGTGTGTGTGTGTGTGTGTGTGTGTGTGTGTGTGTGTGTGTGTGTGTGTGTGTGTGTGTTGGTCTCAATGATTGCCTCACAAGTCACAGCCAGCCCACCTCTGTGAACTCCACACACTCACAGGTCTTACATCAAACCCTAATGATCTGGTTAACTCTTAGTTTATTTGTTTTCTCCTGTTCGTGGTTTTTGATGCTCATCATTAACCTTTACAAATGCAGCCGCGATATACGATTTGTTTTTCCGCCTTTGCTCTTAAACTTTAGGGCTCTCTGCAAAACAAACAAGTACCAATCATGGCTCACCGCTGTGAAATGTGAACAAGGATAGCTAACATTGAGCTTTATGTTTTATTGGAAAGTAAGAAATCCATAACTTATCTAAAAAGACCACCTTGTTTTTGTTGTTTTTACTGCTGATTAAAAATAAGTAAGATTATTCTTACGAGGATCCAAGTCGTTGGCTTTTAACTGGGTGGGGACGGCGTCATTACTAATTTTAACATCCCTTTATATTATATCTATTATCCCTTTTTATTGTGCACGGCCACGTCTTTCATTACCCGGCTAATGTTCTGGTTACAGTGTCATTAATTTGTGAAGGCACTCAAGGCAAGAAGCAAAGTCAGGGGCCGAGAGAAAACCAAGCTAATATATCGAAAGACAAGAGAGGGAGAACTATCACCTCCTCGGGCGTCTCCCACCCCTCACCCCTGTGTCCGTCTTCCCTCTCCTCACCCCTGTGTCCGTCTTCCCTCTCCTCACCTACCCCTGTGTCCGTCTTCCCTCTCCTCACCCCCTGTGTCCGTCTTCCCTCTCCTCACCCCCTGTGTCCGTCTTCCTCTCCTCACCCCTGTGTCCGTCCTCCCTCTCCTCACCCCTGTGTCCGTCTTCCCTCTCCTCACCCCTGTGTCCGTCTTCCCTCTCCTCACCCCTGTGTCCGTCTTCCCTCTCCTCACCCCTGTGTCCGTCTTCCCTCTCCTCACCCCCTGTGTCCGTCTTCCCTCTCCTCACCCCTGTGTCCGTCTTCCCTCTCCTCACCCCTGTGTCCGTCTTCCCTCTCCTCACCCCTGTGTCCGTCTTCCCTCTCCTCACCCCCTGTGTCCGTCTTCCCTCTCCTCACCCCCTGTGTTCGTCTTCCCTCTCCTCACCCCCTGTAGACAACATGCTAATTAACGTTCAAGTATCTCCTCTATCTTTCCTCGCCTCAAATGATGAGAAGTTACCTCCGTTGAAGGTTGCAGGCGGCTTCTTGCCCCCCACCCATTACAGGCAGGGGAGTTGAGGGGCTCACTGAGTTGATAAGAGGTGCTGGAGGCACATGTGTAAAGTTAGGCTTTATATAGAACAGCAAATTAATTGAGGAAATCAGCCTGAAACCTTTCCACAGCTTTTCAGATGAGATTAGAACTGCAGATACTTGAGGTGGGTTAAGGTTTGCTCATGGGTAACAACAATGACGGCATTTAACGAAGTACTTTTACTCAATTACTGTACTTAAGCGTTATTTTTAGGAGTTTTTCCATTGTATGCTACTTTATACTTCTACTCTACTTCGTGTGTGTGTGGGATTTTTCTTTTAAGTGACAAAGTTGTGTTTTGTTAGAAAGACTATTAACGGAAAAGAGCAAGAAAGTGTGATCCGTCACAGCCAAGCCATTTTGATTCACATCCCATAATGTGCATGCTCACTGACTGCTGTTGCCACGGTGACGCGTCATTGCCTGGGATAATGTCGTCATATGTTGTGTTGACAGAGTCGTGTGTCTTGTCGTCTACCTGAGTGCAACACTTACAGCTCACAGGTGACGAGAGAGAGGAAGGAGAACATGTTACAGTACATTAAGTTGGAGTAATAAGGTGTTTGCAAGGGCACCATGTCTCTCTTTTTACCTTTTACTTCCTCGGCTTCCTTGGTATTTATTTCTCCCTCTTTTTTATTGAGTTTGTCAAATTCGCACACAGTCTCTTAATGTCACATATGAGTTACGGCCATTTTGTGTCACTGCAAACAACAGTTCGTATGATATCATGCAACAAAGTTTCCTAATTTCTATGGAAACTGAACTGTGTTAATGTTTGATGGATATCTCTGTGTGTGTGTGTGTGTGTGTGTGTGTGTGTGTGTGTGTGTGTGTGTGTGTGTGTGTGTGTGTGTGTGTGTGTGTGTGTGTGTGTGTGTGTGTGTGTGTGTGTGTGTGTGTGTGTGTGTGTGTGTGTGTGTGTGTGTGTGTGTGTGTGTGTGTGTGTGTGTGTGTGTGTGTGTGTGTGTGTGTGTGTGTGTGTGTGTGGTAACAACACCAGCTGCTGCTAAGGCCGGTGGTATGTGTTTACTTGTGCAGTTGTCAAAGTCTCTATGTCTCTATGTCTTTATCACTCAGTGTGTGTGTGTGTGTGTGTGTGTGTGTGTGTGTGTGTGTGTGTGTGTGTGTGTGTGTGTGTGTGTGTGTGTGTGTGTGTGTGTGTGTGTGTGTGTGTGTGTGTGTGTGTGTGTGTGTGTGTGTGTGTGTGTGTGTGTGTGTGTGTGTGTGTGTGTGTGTGTGTGTGTGTGTGTGTGTGTGTGTGTGTGAATATTGACATTGCCATAGACTGAGCTTTTCATGCCTGCTGCCCACTGGCTGTAGCATTCATCCAGCATGTCAAATACTCAAATTGTGCTTTAACAGAAGCAGAGATAATAAGTAGCCATCGTGGAATTGAAACGCTTTCATATTCCCTTTAGTACAGACTTGAACAACATCTAATTCCTAGTTCTCCAAACATTTTAAACACATCACTGGAAGTGTTTTCACGCAAACAGTAAGACTCTATTTTAAGAGTTATTCATTAAATATCATAAGAAATGTGTAATGCTAGTTTGTGTGATGTTCCTGCAACTCTGGAAGCTGAAATCTGTTTGAGGGCACAGCCAGAGATCAAAAGGTCTCCGTCGCTCTCTGTTACGTTTAGCTCGAGGTAAACTGGTTCACACTCACAAGTAAAAGCTCCTTTTGAAGTTCTCATTCACTATAAATGCATTAGAACGGAAAATCGAACACTGCCAATAAGAACGGAGCACTTGAGATATACTGAGATATCTGAAGACAGAAAGTCAACATCACAAAGAGAAACTTCTCCAAACGCTCTTAGCATTAGCATCCAAATGCTATTCAATGACAAAGCACTTTATTAAAAACAGTCACATACAGGCTTAAGATAATTGACTTTGAAATATTGTTATTGTAAACTTTAGTCCACTTATCATTCTGTAACTTCTGATCTAAGTCTTTAATTCATTTTTAAATTCAAATCCATAATACATGAAAAGGGTAATATTATTAATACTGTATCTTAATTTAATTTATTATCATTTTACCCTTCAGATACTTAACTGTAATTGTCATAAGTGTGTATAGTTGGAGTTTATAGTAGGAGCAATACTTCTACAGTTTCCATAACAGCTGCTTGCAAATGACAGGAGTGATTGACATGAGCATAATTTAAAATGTTCTCACTTTAACCTCCGTGCTGGATGTTAAAGATTTATACATGCAATTAAAATATGCAAATTCAAAAGTGTTTTACCTGTTTTAATGCAATGCTGCACATCGCAGTCCTGATTACAGTCTATTGTTTCGGAGCATCCTCAAACAGCTCTAGCAAATATATTTTTTTCCTGTTAAAATGAGACATCACTCAATAAGAGGAGCGTACAAGAGAGCCCATTATCCTTACCCAGCACTCAGCACATAGTAATCATTTGCTAATGTTGTTTTGTTACTGCCATTGTGAGCATTACTGTTCAACATTAAACTGGCTAATGGTGTTCTGGGACTGAAGTAAAGGCAGGTCACGTGAGTTTCAGCCGGGGTGAGAGTGTGTTCTTCACCTCATAAAATATTTGGAGAGTGTAAGCTGCACAAAAAAGCAGACATTCCCAGAAAATAGGGATGTTTCTAGAAAGTGCAAACAAGTGGATGCTGTGCTCTTATGTCTCAACTGTTGATATACTTTATTAATCCCTGTGGGGAAATTGACCCATCCTAGTGTTAGGAGCAGTGGGCTGCCATTTTGAACGGCGCCCAGGGAGCAGTGTAGGGAACGGTGCCTTGCTCAGGGACACCTCGGTAGCACTTGGTCTTGCCGGGACTTGAACTGATGACCTTCCAGTTGCCAAGCCAAGTCCCTATCGACTTCGCCACCACCGCCCTGTCTCTTGAATTCTCAGAAATCCGAGGGTTATTCTAAAGCACTCACCGAGGATCAGACGTATCAACGAGCACAAAAACAAATGCAACATCTTCTCAGTAAAGTTACGCAAAGCATGTCTTTACCTTTTATTACTTCTTTATTTCTGTTTTCTTTCTGCGGCTTCTCTCTTACTCTTCTTCCTGTTATCTATCCTCCATCTTCCATATACAGTATGTATACTCTCCGTCTTTATTCTATGAAATGTTCTGTGCTGTGAGGGTTGCGCCCTCAGGCACAACAATATATAAATGCACCACACACACACAGTACACACATCACACACACACACCACCCACACACACACATTGAAGGGCAGGATGAGCTCTCAGTACATATCTAACGATCAACAATGTTGTATTGCTCCGGTCTTCACATCCTGTGGGTAGTGTTCCACAGTATCTGACCATTGCCATGTATCATATATTGTGTAATGTGTGTATATGTAAGCGCTTGAGTCATTGAGAAAGCGCTATAATAAATGTAAGGAATTAATTATTATTATTATTATTAATTATGATTATTAAATTATTATTATGTAATTATTATTATTAAAGAAGAATTCCAATCCTGCATTCAGTGATGTTGATATGGTGTGTGTGCGTTGTTTACATAGCACTCTGGCTTGAATGGAACCGTGTTGTGTGTGTGTGTGTGTGTGGTGGTGTGTGTGTGTGTGTGTGTGTGTGTGTGTGTGTGTGTGTGTGTGTGTGTGTGTGTGTGTGTGTGTGTGTGTGTGTGTGTGTGTGTGTGTGTGTGTGTGTGTGTGTGTGTGTCTTTCACTTCTCTAGGGATTCAGTCAAAGTCATTCACAACAGTTTCTGAATATCAGGTTCTTGGTGGATTTAGGTAATGTGTCATCCTGGATCTTTTAATCGTGCATGGTGTTGAGCTACTTCAGCTACAGATCTGACCTTTAAAGATAAGACAGAGCTGTTAGCGATGGAATCTCATTAACTTGATGTGAAATGATTCGGCCGGGTGTGTCTTTTTTTAGTACAGATTAATGTGATTTAAAGTTGAAGGAAATTGTTCATCACCTTCATTTATTAAATTCAGCCTGAAAAATAAATATGTTTTGATAAATACTCGTGTTTTTTCCATACGAAGATTCCTTTTAAATGAACCTGTCAGATACTTTTAAATTGTAAGTCAGTTGTATATCAGGTTGTCCGCGGGGTCTTAAAAAGTATTAAAAGTTGATTAATCAATTTAGCGAAAATTAAGGCCATTAAAAAGTACTAAAAAGTATTAAACGGCATTTTCAAGGTATTACATTTTGTAGCTTGTTTTCAATAAGTATATAAATTGTCCAAAGAGGTTGCATTCTACAGTCTGCCTGAATGTAATCATTCTGGGTTTCTCGACAAGTGTTTTTGCACAGTAAGTTTGATTGTAGAGCTTTAGGAGGCTTGCAACCGCTTGCCTCAATAATGTTGTTTTGTTGCTCGGCTCAACTTACTTTTACATTTCTCTTCACTTAATGATCTCGCAGCACATCCCTGAAGGTCCTCTCACCAACACAGATGCAAGTCACACCCTTCAGAGGACATGTTGTATCATGAGAAGTTATTACAGACTGTCACATACAATCATGCAACATTACCAATGCTCCAAAGTGTCTTTGTGCTGTCTTTATAATTACATTTTCTTTAGTGCTATTGTTTCTGCAGTTGGAACTATGTGGTCTGCAGTGTTAATAATAGATGTCTTCATTACATTTCACCTCATTTGTGCAGTAGGTAATGTCTGAGTGTGACAGAACCCCAATTTTGTTTTGAAATCGTGGTAAACTAATGAAATCAGGTTAGAGTCAAGAAAAAAATGTTGACATTTAGTGGACTCTATCAGACTCAGCAGCAAGTGTGTTCATGTTGGATGTTTTTTAACTTGCCAAAAGTGAACAAATCAATCACCTGCAGTTTTACACTTATCATAATTGAGCTTGATTCATTGTCTACTCCTTTCACAGGGTGAGACATGTTGAAGCATTTTCATTTGTTTATTTGACAGTAGGGCTGAACGATTAATCGATTTTAAATCGAAATCGCGATTTTAAATGATGCGATTATCAAAGCCTAACTTTTATTTTTTACAATCTTTTTTTTTCTTGTGTGTCAGTCATCCACACCAATCAGAAGTGCTGTGCTCCACATGTACCAGCCATTGTTAACCAATCAGAAGTGGCCCATGATAGAAGGTGATAGATTGATCCAATCACCTGCCAAGTGCTTTTGAAAGTGCCTGCCCTTTCCAAATGGCTTCCAATGGAGCTCTCCTAGATGCTTTGGTGAAACCGTCTGAGTCAGGTCAGTAATGCTCCATCACATGTTTCTATTACAGGGTGAATTTTAAACTGAAGCGTGACTTTAAAGCAACCCAACGGAAGTTTCATGTAAGTTTAGTTCTTTCACTCGTAGCTCGGGCTGCGGGGGTGCTAGAGACGCGAGCACGTTGATGCGACCTTCCTAGCCGGAGTTATGGCCGCATTTTACAATAAACTTCCGTTGGGTCGCTTAAAAACAAATATCGCAAATCGCAATCGCAATATTTGTCAGAAAAATCGCAATTACATTTTTTCCCAAAATCGTGCAGCCCTATTTGACAGAGTTAAGATTTCACTATTTGGCTGCTTTTAAGCACAGAAGTAATTGTGGGAAAGCCGATCAAACCTCAGAGATGGACAGCAATAGCACTGAGCCTAACTCACACTTGTGTCCAACTCGAGAGCAACCGAGAGAAGGACGAAGGAAAACGATGCATGTTGCAGCAGCATAGTGATGAGAAGAGAGTCAGAGATTGATGTGGAGTGACCGAGAAGGAAAGAAACAAGTAAAGAGGGAGAAGAGACGGATATTAGTTTGTTTCTGCCGCTTGCTCTGACATTGAAAGATATGTCGGTACTAATGTCCCAGAAAGCCTTGAATACCACAGCTAACCCATACATATCCTCCTTAATGGGATTTTCTGAGCTATACTTGCTGCCTCTCACGTGCAACCCCCCCCGCCACTGCACCCCCCCCCCTCCAACACCATATGGCCCCCGCCTGGAAAAATGGAAACTGCTCGCGTGAGGAATAATCATTATGTTGTCTTCTCATTTGTGACAAACTGAGGGGTTGATCTCCATCCTGAAAGCTTTTCTTTGACACTTCCTCGCCTCTGCATTTGTCCTCCCCAAGGTTGCCGGGGACAACAGATGCACGGCGAGCTGTGACCACAAACTGATCATCAAACACAGCGGTTTCGGTGATGGATTACTCAGGCACGAGGATCCTGCTCCGTTATGAAGACATGCATTTGCATACTAATGGTCTCACTGCCTTTTTTTTACCTGCGTCCGCTTCTCACACTCATATATAGTATGAAGCATTTCCAGTGTCAGCGGTGTTTATGCATGCAGCGGAGTGTCGGTTTGCACGGTTTATTAGCGTCTGTGAGTGTGTACGCGGCGATCACTGGAGGCAGTTTGAACGCAGTGCTCGGATTACAGCGGGATATTGGGGCACAGAGAGACCAATTGGAAAAACAACAGGAAGAGAACAGAGGAAATATCACTGAGTGGTGCTAATGAAGCATCACGGGGCGGGAAGTTGATTATCCGACTTGACCTTGAGGGGCTTTAAAAAGAACCCAGGGAAAGTTAGAGAGAGTTGGAGAAGATGCAAAGGTTTACTGTGTGTGTGTGTGTGTGTGTGTGTTGTGTGTGTGTGTGTGTGTGTGTGTGTGTGTGTGTGTGTGTGTGTGTGTGTGTGTGTGTGTGTGTGTGTGTGTGTGTGTGTGTGTGTGTGTGTGTGTGTGTGTGTGTGTGTGTTGTTTTTCCACACAGGGAGCGTAAACAAACTAATGAATATTCACGATGTTTGTGTTATTGAATGTTAGTGTACCAATGCGCCATTCTGTTGTAATTACTCAGCTCCAATTGTTTGTGTTTGTGTACATTGCTCATGTGTCATACTGCGTGTTTGTAGCCTGTGATTCCTGAGTGCTGGTACATATGATGTCTTCCTGAGTATCAACAAAGGCAGATTTACCGTCAACTTGACAAAGCCCTCCTTGTATTTATGATATTGCCCACTTCTTTGGTTTGGCACCTGTCTAACTTGCATTACAATTGGAGCTTGACCTTTGTTAAAGAACGATAGAGCAGGATTGTCATTTAAGGAACATTTGATCCGTATAAAAGTGTTTTTTCCTCTCTGAAGATATGCAAATCCATGCATGCAGCTTATAGCTCATGCCACCTGGATGTGTGCTCTGAGTCATAGTACGTAGGCTATCGTGAACAAATATATCAAACAGATGGATGAATATTGCATTTGCTTGCACTTCAGAAATTCACTCCATCAATGTCAATTTGAGTTTCTTGATGTTACATTACATGTCATTTGTTAGACGCTTTTATCCAAAGCGACTTACATATATTCAGTTCTGTGGACAATCCCCACAGGAGCAATTTGGGGTGTCTCAGGGACACAACGACATGCTGACTGCAGTGGGACTCGAACTTGCTACCCCCTGATTCAAAGTTCAGCGCACTAGTCCACTGAGCCACAGCCTCCCTGTTCTTTTTAGCATTGTTCTCAATTTCCAATTAAAAGTTGTGGTATTCATGTGAACGATACAAGCGGATACAAGCGTTCGGTCATCAGGGAGGGACTCGGAGTTGAGCCGCTCCTCCTTCGCGTCGAAAGGAGCCAGTTGAGGTGGTTCGGGCACCTAGTTAGGATGCCACCTGGGCGCCTCCCTAGGGAGGTGTTCCAGGCACGTCCAGCTGGGAAGAGACCAAGGGGTAGACCTAGGACCAGGTGGAGGGATTATATCTCTTGGCTGGCCTGGGAGCGCCTTGGGATCCCCCAGTCAGAGCTGGTTGATGTCGCCAGGGAAAAGAAAGTTTGGGGCTCTCTGCTGGAACTGCTACCCCCGCGACCCGACCACGGATAAGCGGGAGAAGATGGATGGATGGATGGATGGATGGTATTCATGTGATTGTCTAATAGTTTAAGGAACTACCTATGATATGAGAAAACCTTGCAGAAAATGTGTATTGAACACGTCGGCTTAAAAAAACTTGCCTTGACTTTTGATGGTTTTGAAACAAAAAGTGGAGTTTGTTTGTTATCATTTAATTCAACCACACCTAGAAAGGCATTTTCTTAAAGCGCCCTGAGAACAGAGTAACAAAGTACCTCGCCTCAGTGTTTTCAACAGTCCCAAAGGGCAATTGATTTGGATCACGATGAAAGAACCTCAGTAATGTTATGCAACAACAACAGAACGTGGGCACAGCTTTGTAGTTAATACCTTCATAAAGTACAAACAGCAGTTGATTGTTGAAGTGTTAACGCAAGGATGGGAACAAAATTAGAGCGGGAAGTTAAATGCTTTTGTGCTTTTTAGTCTGTGTGCCTATTAGTCGCGTGGTCGTATGCCAACAGGCGGTTGTGGAAGAGAGACACAAAGAGAGGAGGAGAAAGTGAGTTGGAAGAATGTTGCAATACTCATTAAACCATTAGAAGAAGTAACAGCTGGACACACACCACCATCTGCAGCGAGTTTCCTCTCTAAACAAGACTTTTTAACCTGATCGCTCACACACACCTCTTTGTTTCCCACACACAGTCCAATGTTTGAGTATCACACACACACACACACACACCCAGACACACTGAACCTTCCCAACCCCACAAGTCCTTAATTTTCCAGCTGTGTAGGCAAGCAGCAGTGGGCAGTTTGTCCACTGACAAGGGTCACCAACCCGGGGGAGAGCGCTCTCTGTCTCTCCCCTCTCTACCTGGATGACTGGAGCGTGGGCAGCGAGATAAACACTCGAAGAGGGAGAAGAGAGGGAGGTGACAGGGAGGTGGAAATGGAGCGCAGATGGGTGGGGCGGCACACAGAGCGAGGGAAATAAGAGAGCGTGATGAGGAGAGGAGGGCGAGTGAGGAGGAAAGAAAGATGGAGCCGGGTCAGGGAGGAAGCTTGAAGGGCGGAGGTGAAGATGGGAAGGGGGGTGATGTCGGGGAGGGGGTCCAATCAACCACAGCGTGATGGATCACGATGTTAGCGGATAAGACGGGTTGAGATGGGGCAGGAGCGGCTTGTCGAGAGCTGCTTTTGTTAGCAGGCAACACACACACACAATCACACACATAGTCACTCACATAGTCACACACACACACAGTCACAGACACAGTGACAACAGCAGCGAGGCAAGAGAAGGAGCAGAGAGTTGAAGGGCTAATGTATTTTTTTGAAGACGTATCTGAGAAAAGAATTGCGAGTGGGAGAGAAAGGCCATACTTGCATAGTCCTTTTTGATTTATGTAGCCCTGTGAGAGGCAATTTACATGTGTGTCACACTAAAAGGATTCCCAAGATTTCAACCTGCCTTTCATGCAGATGCACTCCATTGCTCAAGAAAGTGCTCCACATGCAGTTTCACTCTGTTCTGTCATCCTGTCTCGCTGTCTCACACACACACACACACACACACACACACACACACACACACACACACACACAACACACACACACACACACACACACACACACACACACACACACACACACACACACAGAGAGCATTGACCCGACAAAGGTGGCAGCCCTTTTCAATTTAGATGTGCTCGTCCCTGAGTGATGTATTGCAGTGGGTGCTCCTCACACACTTTTACCTCAACCTTCACTGGGACACCAATAGTTAGCAGGATGACTAAGTAGGTCTTGCACTTGGGAAAAATATATATTTAATATAAGGGGTTGCAAAGGGTTATCACGGTATATAAATGGACTTTTCTTAGTGTAAAAGGAGTTCACATCAATTGAAGATGCCATACTTGAGATGTACACGGTAACAGGTTTGTGATGGTGGAACATCTGCTTATCTCGAGCTGGTTGTAGAAGATCAGCCTGAGGTTCCTGGCACACAGAGCCAACCTCAAAGACGCCCAGAAAGATTGGCTGATCAAATATTTTACATCTCCTGCGCTCCGCGGGAATACATCTGAAGGCCAGCTGACCTCTGGCATGCCTTTACATTCTGCCTCTACATCAAACGAAATCACTACTGAGCAGCCTGTCATTTAAAATACATCATATACTGTCAAATATAAACTGACGCTTGAATTCTGGTTGTGAATGTATTTGTTTACGGTTAAACTGTGACAAACTTGCTCTGTAAAGTGTTTGCTCTGGTGTTGTGCTTGTGGAAGAAGAGAAGTTGCAGCTGATAGACAACAACAATAATGAGAAATGGCACTAAACAGTTGAGCTAACTGATTCTCTTGGCTGAATAGCTACACATCTCCTCTGCTCTCCGTGTATCTGCCTTGTTCTATTAAGGAGTCCCATTGACCATCACCTCCTGCTACACAATATCAAACATCTAATTGCCAGATGCTTTTTCTTTCATGAAATCTACAAGACCAATTATCTCTGACAGCAATATGGAGCTCATCCGTATCTTGTTGATTACCTGGATCCAGCCTAGCTAAACCCATCCCTTTTGTTATTCTCTTTTCAAACTCTCTCTCGTTACAAACCCCTGCGGTTTTGAATTATGGAAATTGTGTCCGTGGCTCAGCCATGTTTAGGGCTGCTTTTCTCAGCCCAGACTAATCCCATCCAATTACAGGAGCAAAGACTTTGATGTCATTTGTGGGCGCTCTTTCACCCACATAGGTCCGTGTCGACCCAGGACAGCAGTTCACTTCTTAAGATGTGAGTCCAATCAGAGGGCTTAGCGCCCGATGTCCAAAATGACACAAAATGAGAAATTCAAGGGGCTTAATCCAGGCAAATGTGTTCATCACAAATTAAAAGGCCTCCCGCGGTGAACTCATCGTTTTATGCAAGTCACATCCCACAGTTCCCAGCCTCAGAAAGTCCCACCGCAGCTGCTCGTAATGTGGCTCCAGCCTCTGAATAATCACAAATCCAATCTATTATAAGTTTGCAAATAATAAGATAGAGTTTTGAATCCAACTTCTTTGAAAAAGAGAAGTTAAGTGTAAGAATGAAACTTGATATATTACTTAAAAGCTAGGTTCAGAGTCATCTCGCAGTAATGAAATGGGGTCAGTGTTGAATAGTGTTTGGAGCTGTATGTTAGGTCACCTTTCATCGTTAAACATTGCGCTGATTTTGTCTAACTCATGTTTGTACAATTTAAATGAAAAAGATTTTTCTTTTGTCTTTGTCCAATATAAACGAGCTCCTGCTTTGTTCATTTATTTTTCTTTCCGTTTATGTTTCCCTTTAGTCACACTAAAATCTTTCCTCTCCATTTGTGTGTCACCGCCTCATTGTCTCTTTGTGTCATTTCAGTGGCTCTCTTCCTTCTCACAAACAGAGCTTTTCACAGCTGCAGAGAAATATGGTGCAGAGGTTATTTTTTTGTAATGCTTTCGCTTTCAGTTGTATTGTAATTTGAGCAAGGACCTTCAAACTTCTCATTGTGAGTGCATTGTTTGGTACACGGTGGTTTTCTGTGTCTTATGAAGTGGAAAATAGCACACCATCACATCTCTGAGAATGATTACAGCTGGAGACTCTGCAATGCCGTGTCAATCGTCATCCGTTCTGCCTCAATGTGAAGCCATGAGTTTTTTATTGTCCTTCTTGTCAGAGACATTGCACACTTACAATAGGCGCCACAACAGGACTTGTTATTGCCACAAAGCTTTCACCCGTTTCAAAAAGTGTCGTGTTTGTGTGCATGCGTTTTATGAAGACAGAAGATTAAAAACACAGACTGTGAAAATGGAGTGAAAGGAAGGTTGAATACACATTCAATAAAATGCAGAACAGAGGAACAGAGAGAGGAGGAACATGAGAGGGTGTTCAGAAGAGTGTGTTAGTGAGTCTCTCCTCCTGCTGTGCTCCTCTGCAGGAGGTTACAGAGCTACTGATGTCTCCTCCTGACGTTCTCTTCCAAGGCAGTTATGAAATTATCACAATCCATTTTCAGGGTGCACGAGAAGACTTGCCAGGTGGTGGGTTAAAAAGTCAGATTAGATTCCCAGCAAGATATCTAACCACCTCTGTGCATGTAAATGTCAATGTGGTGGTAACAGAGTCCTATTTAAGGGTCAACTCCTTCAAAAGACGTCATGTATGATCGGGGGCTCCTCTTCACGAGATGCTCATTCATCATAGCATCTTGTAGATACCAGAACCATAGATTGTATAAAGAAGGGGACTTAGTCAGTGAGGCCAGCCGTTGGTTTGTGTTTTAGCACTTTGGCCACTTGCCATCTTAAACCAGCAGTGACAGAGTGACAGGAGAATATGGAGCAAAGTACAACAAAACACTGAACTGAATTGTAAGAATAAACATCATGAACTGACACACGCTGTTACATTTTTAAACAGCAAAGTGACAACAAGGTGCCCCCACCCTAAAATGTACTATTTGATTTAAAATTGGACCATTATTCACAAAATTGGCATAATTAATTCATGAATAAGACTTCAAACTAGCTTTTAAGACCGTCATGTCATGCTAGAAATATTTCCTGAGGTAATAAATCAAGTAAAACGTAAGGTCATTTTCTCATAGACTTCAATACAATTGGGCTTCTTCTTGCAACCACAGGATTCGCCCCCTGCTGGATATCCGAAAGAATGCAAGACATAAAACTTTTCTCTTTGACTTTTTCGAACTGGAGGTTGCAGCCTGATCAAAACTAATTGTTCCTTTGAGCAGTCTATCTACTTGAAGAGTCAGAAGCCCCTGAAGGATACACTGGCTGTTGTCTTCCAAATGTGTGCAAAATAAGGCCACATATGGAGGAGCCTTGTTGAAATGCAGATCTCAAAGGAAGCGGCCCCTGAAATGAGAAACAGCCAGTGTGTCTGAGTGTGTGTGCTTGCACGGCAGCATGTGCGCATGAATACTTAATATGCGAGTCCCTCGGAGTTTATCTGTTTGAGTATGCACTTGCGGTATCTGTGTTACCGTATAAGGGTACTTCTCTGTGGCTCCCAGCTTGCCTTGGGCCATCCTGTGGTGTTTAAATCTGTGTATCATCTGTCATTTAGCCTTCTCTCCCTGTGGCTCTCAGAAGCTACTGCCTATGCAGTGCTTGCGGCCCAACACTGCTTCCAGTACAACAACACAGGCAAGCTAACAGGATCACATAACGTAGTGTGACGATTGCCAACACCAAGAGTGGAATTTGCTTTGTTGTTCAGCCTTCCTGTATCTGTGCCTCAAAATGTTCCGATTTCCACCCGCCTGTCTCTGTGTCGAGTTTTAATCGCTCTTCTTTTCTCCCTCTGTCTGTGTCTGTTACTTTAAAGCAGGGGTGTCAAACTCAATTTAATCGCGGGCCACATCAGCATTATGGCTACACTCAAAGGGCCGGTTGTAACTTATATATACATATGTATATAAAATAGTGTATTATATAACATTATTCCTCTGCATTGGATTATTATTGGATAGGGTAATAACTTCATAATTAACTGCGTCTGAAAGCAGAAGTCTGGGGCAAATAATTGCAAGTCTATTCAGTGAGAATGTCACAAAATGATTTCAAAAGAAAAGCTGGAAAAAAAGTCAAAAAAAGGAAGTGACATTTAAAAAAGAAAAGAGTCAAATTCTGAGAAAAGGGCACATTCTAAGAAAGAGGCATATTTGGAAGAAAAAAAGTCAAATTCTGAGAGATTGAGATGCATTGTGGGACATGTAGTTTATGGGCAACGTGCTTCATTAAATCATCATGTAACCGTATAATAAACATATTATATTCTTTGCAAGCTCCTGTGGGGCCACAGAAAATGAAGTCACGGGCCGGATTTGGCCCCCGGGCCTTGAGTTTGACACCCCTGCTTTAAAGGGTCTGTGTGAAATAACCCTATTGAGTAGCCAAAGCTATCCAACTTTTTTCTATAAGTCATTGCTTTGCGTATTTCCTTTGACACTCTTTCACTAAGAGGTGCCATGGGTACACTCTATTTAAAGGGATAATTGTCTGCTGCTCAAAGTGCCATATCAATGGAGCAGTTTAGACGAAGTAAGATGCATCTTGGCACTGTCTTCTCGTGTAGAAAATAAAAGTAATAAGCCTAACAGGGCTGTATAAAAATTATAATGATGCATGAAATGAAGTTAGTGATGATGGATATTGTTAGAGAAGCATCTGTAATGTGTCACTCACACTCACATTACAGCAGTACTTGCTAACATAGCATGATGAAATAGATTAGCAGCTTTTTAAGTGCCAAGTGCGACTTTTGTACGACTTTTCCAGAGGCGTTTCTCCAGATAAAATTGTTTGTTTCAATAAGTTCATGACTGATCCATCTATGCTCTTCTCACCCTCATATCTATCTTAAGCCATTCTGCAGTAATGATCTAACTTTTCCAACCACTACCTTACTTACTTTCTCAGCCAGTTTGTTGAAGAATCCCCGTTTTCCTTCCAGGGAGTGATAGCTGAACTGCTCCGTTTCCATTAGAGGATAGGTGATGAATTGCAAAAGGCACAGAATAGAAATACTGCTCTCTCTTTGTCTCTCCCTTAGCTGCGGTGGCTGCTGGGGTTTAGTTTCTGTAGAGTATCAGGGAACAGGAGGCTGGCAGAGCAGACAATCATGCCCACGTCGTCACCCCCAAGGCCCCATTCTTCATCTCAATAAGCCCCCGTCTTCCCCTAGCAGTCAGAAATAGCATTTGGGATTTGTGCAGGTGTTTGCGTGCCAGTGCCTTTATGGGTTTGTGTGTTTACGTACAAAACAACAAAGATTGCAGGGATTTGGGCCAAAGTGAGAGGCCGTGTTCCACACTGTCAGATGGACTGCAGAGGTGCAGAGAAAACTGAAAAGGGAAAAGGCAATGCTGTTAAAGTAAAACACAAATAACAAGTAGAAGAAGAAAAGGAACAAGAACTGCTTCGTAGTGAAAACATGGCAGACACAAAGAGAGAAGGAAGATGTAGAGTCCAAGTTCTTTTCAGAATCAGAATCAGAATCAGGTTTATTACCAGGTAGGTTGACACGTACGAAGAATTTGACTTGGTGTCGGGGTGCATACATAAAAGCAAAACAAAAATTAAAAAAACACAGATAGAGAGCTCTTATAGAAAAACTATGACAACATTAAAAATAATAAAATATATAGTAAAATAAAATATGGCAGTATTTACAATGTGATAGAATGGAATAAAATATGTGCTGTAATAATTCATTATTATTTATTGAATTGGTTTATTATTGGTTTACATGTGCTTTTTTCAAAACGCATACTTATTTGTTTACATGCAGTATAACAAAAAAACAAAGATATTACATATCGTTTGCCTTAAATCTAATATTACTTTCAATGTTTTCTTTTTATAAATACAAATAAAAAGCCTTCATGGCTACCGTATTATACTACATCAATTCCATTACCGCTGGTTTGAAATCACCATCATCATCTTGTTGAATAGTTACCCATATTGCCAAACTAATAACCCAGTGATTGAAATAGGATTTGATGACTAATGCAGAACATCAAATATAAAAATAATTATTATATTTCTTTTAATTAAAGTAGAAAACTCAAACATAGCTTAAAGGTGGGGTAGGTACTTTTGGAGAAACCAGCTCGAGTGCGCTAGAATTTGAAAATACACAGCCGGAAAAAATCCGCCACTTCCTCACAGAGCCCCTCCTCCAACACACACGAACGCGCACATGACCAATGAGGGCACGAGATAAGTGTGTGCCCAGATGGAAGGCTGACAGGCAGGTAGGCCATCCAGTTACTTTAGCCGGGCCGGCTAAAATGATTGGTCGTGCTTTTTACAGTACTACGGCTTCCACAGAGGACGTTTTTTAATGGATTTTTTCAGATATTCATTGCTATCGGGATGTTAAGAGCATTCCATGGAATATAACAACAAGTGTATCTCGAGCCGGTTTCTCAAACTTACCTACCCCACCTTTAAGAACAACTTCTTATGGTACCATATACAAATTGCAGATGAACATTAAAAATTTAAAATTCACATTATCGACACTAACGTTGATTGTATTTCTAACAATTTGCCCATATACTAAGTTTCACCCTAGTCTTGTTCTGCCTCTGTTTCCCCAACTTCTGCCTCATGTACTCTCAGGTCAAAACCTCTGAATTCATGAGGCTTTGTTAGTGTGGGCGTCACATACAGAAGCCGCCATAGAGTGAAAGTATAATGAGAATTCAGTGGAAGAAGGAAACCAACCTGCAGCATTAGTTTGTGTACATGCCTTGTTAAGGAATCTGCTTTATTCTGCTCCCTCCTGCACTGAGGTGTTTTATGAGTATTTCTGTTTTTCTTATATCACCGCTGAGTCCAATTAATGCGTGTGCTGTTTCTTTCTCTCACTTCCTGAAATGAGTTCTGTTTACTGCCAGCAATCATTAAGGTCATGACAGTCCATCACCTTTGCTTACCTCTGTACTCCATCTCCAAAAACACTCTTCTCCTGGTGTATTAGGATGAATATTCCTATTATTTTACTGCACAGTGTGTGTGTGTATTTAAGTGTGTGTCTCTGTATGCTGCATACCCAACATGGCCTCTGTCACTGCTATGAAATTGCTGTAAAATTGGGAGGTTTGTGTACGAACCTGGGGGGGGGGGGGGGGGGGGGCTCATGACAAAATCATGCCCTTGGCCAGCACTGCTTATAATATAAAAAAATTCTTGAAGGAACATTTTTTTGTTTTGTCTAGCAGCTAATGGATCCCATGATAAACTGATTAATCTCAACTAATCAGATGTTTTGTTTATTTTAAATGAAGGTTCATTATATCACTTATTAACCCTGGATTATTCATGGTTAACCCACAGCTAATTATTTTTTCATTTACTCTACCTTCACCACCCTTTACAGTCTCAGACACTCACTAATAGTTTGTAGTTTCAACAGTGTTTAAAAGCTCCATTGTAATATCAATAATATATGGAGGTTACAATAGAAAAGTGTTGCTGATTTGACTTGTTCATGCATTGTTCTCTATTATACAATGCAGAATCTAACTTTACACATCATTATTTCATGCCGTAAGACATGTTGAATACAATATAGAATCATAAATAAAGTGTAGGAGACCTTTTGTTTTGTCCAACTGCTAATGAGTCTCAATGGCAAACTGATTAATCTTAACTAATCTGAAATGTTGTGTTTACCTCTAATGGAGGTTCATCCAACTGTTTATTAATTATGCATGATTCATGGATAACCCACAGATAATTATTTGTAATTAACCCTGCTTCATTCTGCTTTACCACCAGTTTTTACAGACTCTGCAATATCAATGGTACATGGGTGTTATTATAGAAAATTCACTCTACTATACAATGCAGAATATAGTTTCACACAGATTGCCGTAAAACATGTTGAATACAGACGTAAAACAAAATTAAAACATTTGAATGTGTAGGTGTAGAAGACTTTCTGCTTTGTCCCGAAGCTAATGGTTCTCAATGGTAATCTCATTAATCTTAACTAATCTGAATTGTTTACCTCTGATGAAGCTTCATGATATAACTCTGGATGATTCATGGATAACCCACAGCTAATTATTTTTTAATTAACCCCACCTTCATTACCCATTACCTGCAGCTTTTACAGACTCCCACACTCTGTCAATAATGGTTGGGACTGCCAATAGTGTTTAACTCTATCACTGTCAGCTGTATGCCTCAGTGTGGGAATCACGGCTGTATTAATTTGGTTGTGTCTACGCATGTACGCCTTGATTAAAATACATCAGAGGATGATATTGCGCTGACAAGGTTGCCTCCGTACCCTGAGGAGACCTCTAACGCTCATCAGCCGTGATATTATCTTCGAACGGTATTCCCGGAATGACCTCCAGGAATTATGACAGGCGCTCGGCCATCTGGAAACGTCTTCGCTTCGGGACAACCCCCCATTAGCAGCCAGTGATCATGTTCCAACAAGCGATGGTTCCTGAACCCTCATCTTGTATTTTCCTCGAGCGTTCGCAGAATTACATTTTCATTTTGCTAAAGGCACCTTGATGCATCGCTGTAATCCACCGAGTGGCTGAAGTGCATCGCACCAAGGCTGAAGCTAAATGGCTAATACCATAAAAAACAGATTGGAGAGTGAATGGAGGCGATCATTACACTGAGGTTCAGCATATGGGCACAGGGACATCACTGTATGTCATGCATGTCTTTTTATAATACCTAGCAGCAGTTACAGTAAACACTGCAGTTATTCTCATATCATCGGGTTATTTATTGGATTAAATATGTCAAAAAAGGAAACTGTAAAATGGCACTTTTGGTTTAAAGCATCCGTTGGTCGTTTGAAGCAAGATGCCGAGTACATTGAATCATCTGTTACATCTAAAATATGTTGTATACGTTGTTGTATCATGACATACAAGGCTAGTAAATCAATTGAAAGAGCAGATTTTACTTTCTTTAAATGAACCAATTAAGACACCTCAATGTTTTGAGTTAGATTGTGTGTGTATATTGTTATTTAGGATGAAGTTTTGGTCTACAGTATATGCTGAAGCAGGGATGCCCTAGAGCAAGGGTTCCCAACCCCCGGTCTGCGGAGGTGTTACTGCCGGGCCGCGAAATAGCTGTGAGTTTATCGTAATATTTGCAGAATTATAAATATATAAAAATATTTTATCATAATATTTTTTTCAAAAAGTGTTTAATTTTCGCACCTATACCAGTCATATTATTTCATCCAGTAGCCTAGTTAAACTTTCACCAGCAAAGAGTTGAAAATGGCTTTTATGATGTTCCGAGGGATTCGGCGGCTCAGCAGGTCTCAGCCTCTCGTGCGCAGAGAAAGTTACCGGTGCGCCAAGTAGGAAGAGGAGCGCACAGGAGACAACCGTTTCATTGCAGACTGTTATGTTTATGTGGGGAAATGCAGTGCATACATTATTTGAGATATATTTCGGACTTCATTTTAAGGACATGCCGGCCAGGGGTGTAGAGCTATTTGTTTAAGCACCGGATTAGCAAAACAGGAGAAACCAGTCTGCCTTGATCTATGAATTCATGTCCGGGACTCTCACGGTATCTGCTGCCCGCAGCTGTTTGAAGGAAAACCTCCTTCACTTCATGAAGTGGCTGCAGCATCAGGAGGCAGCCGGACGTACAGTATACTCCGCTTCTGAGAAGTGCAGCACCAGCGCGCCGAGAGCTGTGCCTTTTTACGCACCGCCTTCGCTGTGTTTACCTTCATCAGAACTGCAGGCTGCTACGTGTTAACCACACACACCTCTACACACATCTCTACACACATCGAACTGCCCGATTACTCCCCCTTTTATTCGTTTTATGAAGGAGATGTCCGGTCACCAAGGCGCATGATGTGTGTGTGTGTGTGCTCTGCTCAGCTCAGCTCTGTGTGTTCGGTGTGTTTGTGTCTGTCCGACACCGGCATTTGTTTTCAAATGACCATGAACAGTAATTTACACACATCTGGCTAACTCCATAGGTAGCCTATATGCGGGAATTCCCAAAATAAATTAGTTTAATCTTAATCTCGATGTAGAGCTAAATGCTGTCGGACGTGCACCGGAACGAACGTCACTATCATAATATCTTCTGAAAACAAATGCCTGTGTCACACACACACACACACACACACACACACACACACACACACACACACACACACACACACAGGCGACCGGACATCTCCTTCATAATATGCCTTCTCCTCGTTTTCCCATCACTGGATTATCCGTAAATCATACAAACAAAACCAAAACGTTGATTTATCTGTTTTCCCGTTTTGGTTTTAAAACTGAATAACGTCGGTTTTTTGGTTTTCCGTTTTTCTGAAAAACCAAAAAACGACACCGGTTCTTTTTTAAACGTTGTTAATATGTTTTGGATGCATATTGTTCTAGTATTTGTTCAGGCTGTTACATACAATTAGCCTCTGTTGCCTGCTGGTGAGTAAATATTAAAATCAGTTAAAATTGACAACCAGTCCGCGATTTTTTTTTTAATGGATCTGCCGGTCCTTGGCACAATAAAGGTTGGGAACCCCTGCCTGAGAGCACATGTGTCAAACTCAAGGCCCGGGGGCCAAATCAGGCGTGGTGGATTTCATTTCGGCCCGCAGGATAATGTTTAATTACTGTGATCTGGTATATTGCACGCACACCTTCACTGCATCCTGAGGGTCTCCTCCGCTCAGAGCCTGAGCCCAAACATTGATGACCTTGCACCCAAGATGAGATGCCAAGTATCTGAACTAGCATCACAGAGCAGCACACTGAGTTTAATGGATGTTTCCTTCTGCACTTTTTCTCTCACGACAGCAGGGCATGTTTGTTTTGTTCTTTGAGGGAAATAGTTTTGTTGAAGCTGTTGTTGGCCTGTGGAGAAATGTACTCATAAGAAATGACTCTGGAAAAGCTGCAGATAGAGCCATAAGAAATGAATGCAGCTGATTATTTAATGTTTAATGTTGTTTTTATAGGCAATCATTTAAGCTTTATTAGTTCCAGGTTTAATATGTGCAATAAGTTCATTTCAATAAGTTCTGCAATAAACATTGAACCAGTCCGGCCCTCCACTAGTACCCATTTTTTAATGTTGGCCCACTGTGTATTTGAGTTTGACAGCCCTGCTCTAGAGCCTAAAAAGTACTCCTACAACAACATGGTGAGGAGCCGAAAGCTTTCTCATTAAAATGTGGTGTGTAATGGTACCAAAACACAGGGAAAGAGCAAGAGGAGGAAACTAGAAGCAACTGCATTTTGGAAACAAGTGAGAGTGGTAAATTAGAAACATACATTTGACATAAGCTGTCAGGCAGTAATAATTGCATACACACTAAATTCAGTCTAAATACGTTTACCCTTTATCAGGCATCACCCACTGACAGCTTTTTGACATATTTTGATTTTGTTCCTACTCGTTGTTTAATCTCAAGAATGTGTTTGAGTTACCAAGGCTTGTTCCTGTTAAGATGTTACCGCATTTGCATGAACCCATTCCTACACACCCCTCCCTTATATGTCAATCCTTGCTGATTCTTATAATATATCCCAGTACTAGGTGACGTGTGTTTGCTCTGTCAGTCATCACAGCGTTTGACTGACAGCTGTTTGTGGAGTCGTGACTCGTGCTCCCTGGAGTTGATATGTGTGACCTCGTGTTGGTGAAACCCCATCAGCTGTAAACTTAACACACGAACAGAAATAGATGATGTCTTGAAAGTGTTTCTAACTCAAAGACAGTTTGTGTGCAAGCTCTACTCATCTTATTCTGTTTACATGTATGTAGTTTACTTATTCCTCGCACCACTGTGTCACTGTATGTTGCACTCCTTTTATGTCTTACCCAGCTAGACATTTTCGGTTCTAAAAACATGTGACAGAATGAGAATGTTACATTCATTGTTCTAGGAATGTTTTCTTTTGGTTCTCTAAAAACATTCTTAAAATGTTTTGATAACATTGTTACAACATTATGCCCTCCTATTCTTAAAGCGTTTCCAGCTGCAAGTTGGATTTGTTTATGTTGCCAGAATGTTATTATTTTAGAGAAGGATAACATGCTTTGTTTAAAACATTATGCAAATGTTCTGTGGTAACAATTTACTAAAATATCTTTACATTATTAGAACATAAAGACATAATATTCCTGTAATTGTTCAACTCAAAATTCCTGGGTAAGTGGACTGACCACTGTGGTCATTAGGATGATTTTGATACTTAACTATTGGACTCTTAACACATGTAAAAGGATGACTCGGAATCAGCTGGTGAAAGTAACATTTGTTTATTAGAAAAGGGGAGCTGGGAGTGGAGGTTGGTTATGGCGGCAGTGGGAAACAGTTGTTCCAGGGTGGGTGGAGATGCCTGGCTGGTCTTGATTGTGTGGAAGGCCTTGGATCCCTCCTGGGAGAGACACACAAATGAGTGTGAGGCAAAAGCAGGCAAAGTTGTCAAAGAATATGCTGGCAAAAAGCTAGAGCGGCACACAACAATCCGTTCACGGCAACAATCCGGCAGGGAATGAGTGCAGGCTGCAGGCTTTCATAGTGTGGCTGATGAGCAGGTGTGGGTGATTGGAGATTGCTCCCAGCCCGTGTAGAGCAGACCAGCAGGCAGGGGGGGGGGGGGGGGGGGGAGGGGAGAGAGACACACAGTAGAAACAAACACATTCAAACACTAACAGGGGTTTCAGGGACGGGCAGTGACAGTCGGTCCGTTCTTCTATCAATCAATCAATCAATGTTTATTTATATAGCCCAATATCACAAATGTTACATTTGTCTCAGTGGTCTTCACAGTTTGTACAGAATATCAGTATGACAATACGACACCCTCTGTCCTTAGACCCTCACATCGTACAAGGAAAAACTTCCGAAGAAAACCCACAGTTTAAAGGGAAAAATGGGAGAAACCTCAGGGAGAGCAACAGAGGAGGGATCCCTCTCCCAGGACGGACAGACGTGCAATAGATGCCGTGTGTAAATTGAAAAGATAATACATTTGCAACATAGGTAGTCCAAATGTTTGGAAATGCATGTGTGTATAATAGGAAGATGAATCCACGAGGATATCCATCCAGGACCTATGATCCAGGACCACAGCCACGACTCAAGATCCAGGGCTTCTGTCTGTCGGTCTCAAATCTAAAGGGTGCAATAACGATTTGTATCCACTATGCATAAACAGCGGACACTGTGTATACGCAGCCCTCACAAACATGGCCAGATAGCTTATCAAACAGTTAGAACCTACATACGAGACACAACCTTTAAAGTCAGACAAAAGTGTGATTATTTTCTGATATTTCACACACATGATATTATGAATACTGTGAGCCTGCATACCTTAGTGTGATTATAAGTGCATGTGAGTGAATATTGGCGTGCAAATTCGTTTTTATACGTCCTATTCATTGCCTCAATGCGTTCATACATCTTAAGAAAGTTATCACCAAAAATGTTAAGAATGTTTTTAGAGAACGTGATCCTACCTTTCAGAAGAACGTTCTGGTAACCAAAATAAAACGTCCCGCTGAAAACATTCCTAGAACAACGAATGGTAACAAAAATGTCAAGCTGGGAACTCACACACGCCACCGCAAACATGCAATATCTGCTTACAGCGTATCATGAAGTACGTGCTTGTTTGTTTTTCTCAAAAGGAAATTATGGTGACATCAGATTTTTTTTAAAACATCCTTTCAAACAAACGCAACAAGTTTGTTTTTTAAAGCGCTCTAGAAATAAATCTGACATTGAGCATGACCGTGTTAATATTTGCCATCACAGGAACGTTTTATAAAAAAAGAATAACATCCTGAAACATTTTCAGAATGTTTCTTGGAGAATGTTCTTCATTTGTTATCAGGTAACATTGAGGGAACGTTTTATAAAGAACATCTTTAATGTGTTACCCAACAACGTCCAAAACACATCCTTAGAATGTTGCAGGCAGAACGTTCCACCTTTGTTAACATATAACATTAAAGGAACGTTTTATAAAAAAACGTTCTGTCATCTCAGGCCTTAATAACATCCTCAAAACATCCTCTGAATGTTGCAGTTATGTCTCATGCCCCGGCCACACGAGGACGAAAACGGCCGTTTGCGTTACTGTTTAGTGTCATATAGACCGTTCGGCCACACGAGGACGACCGAATACGGCACTAAACGACTGCGGAAATGATAACGGGTCCCAAGGTGGATAGAACGGCATACGCAACGCTCTGGGGGGTCAAACGGCTCCGTGTGTACGCCCTATACGATAATTTTCTGATAATGATGAGGCAATAGCCCCGCCTCTCCCCACCTCTGCTGCTCACCCCCGCGTCAAAGTAAACTGCACACTGAATTCAGATTATTTAGCTTTCTCTCGATATGGACATAAACGCGAGTGAAGTCTAATCTGACAGGACGGAGACACCTCTCAAACTACCTAGTTATAAATATGTTTATTTTTACTGTCGGCCGGGTCACTCATTACTGGATCAGCTGCTGCATGAGACAGACACTGGCGCTGTCCGAAGAGAGGGAGGAAAAAGAGAGGCTCCGTGTATTTTATTATTATAATATATAGATTCGTTATTGATTTGTTTTAAAGCTCAATAAATAACAAAGAAGACCTTTGACCGGCACTTTTATAATTTTGTCGGAAGATTTAAACTTGAATACACGTTGACTGGCGGAAAACTCTGCCCGGTTCCCTCGGCCCCCACCGCGGAGAATAAACAGAAGGGCAACCATGACAACCATGCTTCTTCGCTGCTTTTGTGGAAGAAGTTACAGCGCCACGTACAGGCTCCTGCATATGTACTGCAGCTTCTCCAGCGGTTGGAGCTAAACGGAGCTGTCTCGTGTGGACAGACACTATCCGGTGAATATTGCGTGTGGACGGAAGCTTGTTTGCGATTGCGTTTGCGTTAATCCTATGCGTTTAGCCGTTTTCGTCCTCGTGTGGCCGGGGTCTTAGTTAACCCTAAACTTTATAGGAACATTATTTGAACAAATAAACATCCTAAAAAGGTTCTTTGAACATCAGATTAAAACGTTTCTTTAAAACCTTATTAGAACCTGTAGGTAACGTTAGCCAAAGTTGTGAGAACGTTCCCCGCTAGCTGGGTAAGTGCTTTGCCAACAACTACGCTGCAGCTATTGTGCATAGGACAATGAAGCCTTTGAATCTTCCATTATTGAAGAGACGATTAGGTGCAGAGATATGGAGAGAGGCTTTGAAAGATGATTTCAATGTTGTGGACTTGCAACATGCTGTGTCCTTTTTAGTTCATGTTAACATTAATCTGCGATTTGCACAGTCATGCCTATAGGACATCATTTGGGGAACATGCATGTACACGTGTGAGCCTGCATATGTGAAAATGTTATTAGGGATATTAGTGCGATCTGTAAACCAGTCTTGTTCATGTTATTAACCGTCTTCCTGATTGCATCTTGCCCAAGGGGTCTGCTGCCTCCATTAGCCAGGTCAGAGCGTGATTACACCCAGATAGATTAGCGCTCTATTTCCTTCACTTACAAACCACTGTGGGGGAGTTAGACCTTGGATGTAGATATGCTAAGGTGAATGCATATACTAACTTCACTGTGGAGAGAGAAAACCCACAGAACGTCAAAGGATTAGGCCTAACGTTTTTTTCCTTTGTGATAAAACTCAATCTCTGCCTGTGAAATTGGCAGCCTTGCCCTGAGGCAAAGAGTATAAAGGTTATTCAACGGGTGTTTAAAGGTTAAAGCATCTGTTTTTGTTTTGAAAAGTAGTTATCAGAGAATAATTGTTGTGCAGCGGCTTTCAAATTGAAACACAAATGGAAGCATCTCCCGATAACGCCAGCCACCTGTCTGCTTTTTAAATTAGTTACACACAAAGTAAAGGCAGAAAAGCGAGATTGTTTCTTTAAAAGGATGATATATTAGTAAAGTATGGAGGACTGCCTTGTAGCGTGTTCTCATACAACAGCTGCCCAACATGCCCCTTGTTAAAAAGGAGCATGTTGCCACTGGTGATTGTCTCTATTGGCTAAAATGTTGAAGTTTTGATTTACAGGTACTGTCAGGTCCCTATATGCTGCGCGCCATAGGAGGATTTCCCAGCTTGAAATTTCGATGGACCGATTCATGTGACATTTCTAAACCCAATTTGCAATTATGGCCGAGGCGTCCCGTGCAGCTGCCTACAGTGAGCCCTGATAACTGTCTGACAGCCAAATGATAAAGGCCTGTCTCCAAATGATTGAAGAGTATTCATCATTTGCTCTTCTCTGCAGCGAGACAGCGCCGTCAAACTCGGACTCAATCATTCTGGCCCTCGTTAACTGGCATAGCACCACACACACACACACACACACACACACACACACACACACACACACACACACACACACACACACACACACACACACACACACACACACACACACACACACACACACTTACACACTTACCCTAACCCTACACTCAAAGCACTTAATGCATTACTGCTACAGTACTTTCCGGTGATTTAAAAATGAATATAATCTAGTAATAGACACATGCTCTGTTATGCTCTAATGGGCTTTGCATTTACAGACAAATATAGAACCTATTTATACTTTAGACCAGGCATCCTCAAACTACGGACTCCGGTCCGGATCCGGACCGAACCACCACTGTCTCCGGACTCTGAGCAAATTATACTTTTCATATGTATAATCTCTCTGTATTATATGTGAGACATCGCCACAACGCATTCGCAACGAGTCAAATATCTCCGCTATGTCCACTGCAAACAGCGCTCTGCATGTCTGACTGTTCCACTGTGTTCCACCTGTGTGTGTCAACGCTTTGGTCCAATCACATTCAGCATCCAGTCAGCGTTTTTTTCCCCCAAACAATCTGCGAATCAGAAGCACAGTAGGGCGGGTCTTCGCGGAATGCAGGTGGGAAAAATGTGTGTGTCTCTTTCAACCTGTCTAAGTCAGAGCGAGAATTTAAAAAAAAAAAAATTCAGAGCGAGAGTTAACAGCTCATCTAGTTCCATCTGTACTGTAGCTAGTAGCCTAGTTTCACCTACCGGGGTGGCAACTGACACCCTGAAAATAGGCCTTGCCACCCCAGCTGCCACCCCAGTTGGCAGCTTTGTTTTGAAAGAAAAGTTGTGGCTCATCGGACATTTATGAGAGAAAATCTCTAATGTCCGAGTGCAAGTGAATGCAGCACAAGATGCACGTCATGCACGTCCCCCGGTCCTGGCGCGAGCGTGGACATACGATTGGCGGCGATTTCATTTTGAACGGGACGGCGCAAAACGAGAAGCATTCGGACCCAAGCACTGAAGGAATGAGGTATTTGCGGTCTACAATGACAGAGAAGAGACTGTCAGTGTGGCTGTACTCAGCATTGAATCAAAACGCACTGAAGCTGTTGATCTTAATACGTTTGTGAGGCGTTTTGCTGAACAAGATGGTAATCGCCGCATTCAGCTGTAATAGACATGTCAACGTGATGCTCTGCTCACAGATGAGCATACACAACTATTAAGATGATGACCTTACGTGTGTAAATATATTTTTTTCTTTGAGGGGGTCTGCCCCCAAAAAACAGTTTTCAAGTCCTGAGAAAGTCAAATAACTAGGCCAGTAGGTAAGGACTTTCCACTGGATAATAACTGCAGTATAAAAGAATGCATGACTGAAGTGATGGAGACCATGTTGAAGGCAAACACAAAGAGGAAATAACAGGTCAAATCAAGCAAATCCCCTCTCAGATTCCACAGCAACCAGAAGAACATAAATACTGGCTGGTGATTTGATTCATCGGCTTTGTGATGGAATAAAAAATGCACAGTGCATTTCCTTAGCTGTGGGTGAGTCCACTGACACCACTGACAATGCTCAGTTGCTGGTGTTTGTGAGTTGTTATGATGAGGCAAAGGGGGAGTTTGTTGAAGATGTGTTGGGCCTGACGAACCTCAGTGGACACACAAGGGGGAATACATTTATAAAGCAATCATGGGAATGCTGAATGAAAGAGGGTGCAGCTGCCTTTATTCATAACTGTGCAGCTCTGCGACTCTGAGGGGTCAAGCACAGACACAATAACAATGAAAACTGCTGCATACAGATTATTTTTGTTTTTGCAACCTCGTGTTAAGAATCTTGTTGCAATTGTTTAAAAGTTTGAATGACCGTAATAAACGGACCTTTGTCTTATTGAAACATTTATTTTGGACCTTTAAGATTTGTATTTGAGTACCCCTGCTTTAGACTACCTATCAGCCTCCTGCATAACAAGCAGTACTGAGCAGTATGTCTTTCCTTACATTAACAAAAATAACTTTAATGGTTTGTAGTTAGCACACAAGAGAGCATGCTAATCATTATGTTAAACTCAAATGCAGAATAATTTGTAAACACTACAATTAATGTATCATCCTATAAAGTTGAATCCCCTCACAAGAGAGCTGAACTTTTTGGATAGTTGCAACAATACTAACTTTTGCTTTATTAAACTTGTATACACACAAACACAGCTGTATCATCCCTAGAAGTTAGTCCCAGGCGAGTCAGCAGAACACAAAGAGAGAAACTGTAGCTCAGTTAAAACAGGAAAACACACATTTCCAAACGTTCCACTCCCAACCCACTCTTTGTCATTTCCCATATGAGCGCACTCCTGCAGATCTCTCACACACTGCGTGAATTTGAGCTGTCAAACCAAAGCCCTCGCGCTGCCCTCAGCAAACAAAGCGCCCAAACAGGGAGATTGGACGGAGAGCTGAAAAGATTCATAATTATTCCACACGACACATCATTAAGAGTCTAATGAGCCTTCAGCAGCAGGTGCAGCTTCACCCGTCAGCCGTCCTCATTACTAATGTGGTCATCATGTTCCCCCGGACATCATGTGTCCACTTTCCGTTGCTCACCTGCCCATCATCCGCTGATAATGGGCAGGTGAGCAACACTGAGTGTGCTGTTAAAGTAAATTCCTGCACTAGTAAATAAATTGGCAATTTGTTGCAGAACTGTTTGTCTCAATTTGACATGACCTTTTAAAGAATACCCGCAAAAACAGAGATGCAATGCTGCTTTCAGGATATTGCATTAATTAAACTGCCTCTAAGAGACCCTGTGTGCTTTATAGGTGTGTGTGTGTGTGTGTGTGTGTGTGTGTGTGTGTGTGTGTGTGTGTGTGTGTGTGTGTGTGTGTGTGTGTGTGTGTGTGTGTGTGTGTGTGTGTGTGTGTGTGTGTGTGTGGGTGTGGGTGTGTGTGTGTGTGTGTGTGTGTGTGTGTGTGTGTGTGTGTGTGTGTGTGTGTGTGTAAATGGGCTGAAGTTCCTGTGTGACACTAAATACAAATATGAACCTGGAAATGAGTGTGATATGTCCAATTGAAAGTTAAGTTTGAAGCAAGAGAGAGGATTACTGACAATATGTAAAGAAGTTCACTACACCTCATGACTATGACAATCGTTTGGTACTCAAGTCATCATTTTAAGTGCGAGGTTATGCTGAAGTTCTCGCTAAATGTGTGAATAACTTCCTCGTGTTGCGTTTATGGGGATGAAACTTGGGTGACATCTATACACATTCAATCTGGTGTTGTGTTATATGATTTACAGTTGATAATGTGAAACAATCTCGATAATATAAACTGTTGACAAGTAATTTACACATCCTTAGGTGAGATTTATAAGTAGCATCAGAAGATGGAGGCAAGGAATACTTTTCAAAACGAGATGCAGTTCTGCTGCCTAATGTCTGAGATCTTTTAAACATAATCATATATGCCAATTAATGCCAGAGTAAATATGTATGGGCATCTTAGTTGTCTGCATTCAACACATGGCTTGCATTAATAAGGGCTGTATATTTAAACATAAACTACTAGTTTCAGCAGGATCAATTTTTCCTCATTAATATCCAGGTTTATGCAACCTCCAAGATCTGCAGGGAAACCTCTTACATACATAGGTACAGTAGGCTACTGTGCGTTCATAAATATGACTTGGGAATCAATAACTCAAGCTATAAGATGGAGACAACGAGGAGCAGAGAGGGAAAGAAAGGACTAGGGAGGCTGTGGCTCAGTGGATAGTGTGCTGGACTTCGAATCAGGGGATAGCAAGTTCGAGTCCCACTGCAGTCAGCATGTCGTTGTGTCCCTGAGACACTTCACCCCAAATTGCTCCTGTGGGGATCGTCCACAGTACCGAATGTATGTAAGTCGCTTTGGATAAAAGCGTCTAATAAATGACATGTAGGGTAATGTAATGTAATGACTGAATTTCTGCTCAAAGACACATCTAATAGTAAATGTATATGAGGTCACATATGTGGACGACTATTACAAATCACTGTCGTAATAATTCATGCTCAGCGACTTTATATTGCACATATAAAACATGACCATAACCTGGATAGCGGTTAAATAAATTGTTAATATCTATCATGTTCCAGCAACATCTGTTTTCTTATTAATGATTTATTAAGGAAAAGTAGTCGGATAAAAGTCATAGAAAACTAAATATATGAGCTGGAAGAGCGTTATCTCTAACCTTGAGGCACTCAAGAAACATTTAGTAATATCATCTTAAGACCTGCCTTAAGCTACTTCACTTTTTGTATTCAAGTTCAGCTCATTTAACAGATGCTGACATGCAGGCATCACTTGTTTTGAGCATCAATTTAGTTTGTCTTTTACTTCTTTGATGCCTCTGCTGCTTCGGCTAACATTTGCAAAAGGATTTAAAATAATGTTCGAAGGACGATGCTTGAAGAGAGAATGCAGTGTTTTCCTTAGGGATTGTTTTGTGTTGGTTTACATGCTCTCCGCAATGTGGCGTCCTTCATTTGTGACAGATACTTTGGAGAACATTTGGATAGTTTCACATTTAAACTCCAGCTGGATGGATGATACTAGAAGTTTTTTGCCTCGAGTTTATCCTCCCAGAGAAAAACAAAGAGAGCCAGTGACAAACACTGACGAATCAGAATGTGAATAATAAAAGAAAGCAATAGACTCAGCGAGTAATATGAACTATAGAAAAGCAGGTGAGGAGAGAGTGAGAGAAAGGAAGGCAGTCAACCTTTTACAGAAATCAATAACTCAAGCTATAAGATGGAGACAACGAGGAGCAGAGAGGGAAAGAAAGGAGACCAGGGGGGGGGAGAAAGCATCTGAGAGAGGGTTTGAGAGGTGGAATAAGATGGAGGTTTTCCGGTGTTTGTGTGTTCTGGAAGAAGCCCCACTGGTTAGTTTCTGACCCGGAGAGGTCAACGTCTCCACCTTTAGATCGTCTGCTAACAAAGAGCAGGGCAGGAATAAAGCTGAGGAGAGAGCGGATGAGAGAAGCCTGTCAGAGGTTAGCCTTTGTTCTCCTCTGACAGACATCCTACATACTTTGAAATGTCTAAAGCCGGCGCCGCCCAAACCTTTCACAAAGCAGCGGCATCTTACACTGTTACACATTCTTGGGAGGAATCCTCAAGGCTGATGGTGTGATGAAATCCTCCAAACATGACATGCTTTACAAGCAACCAGCAGGACTGTACTGAAGCCTCGAGACTTCAGGGACGTTTTAGAGGGAAAGACTCTCATAACAGATGTGAATAAACATATCACCAAGGTTAAGCCACGACCACCAAGGGTTTGATTCAATATTTAATACAGAAAAACAGAGAGTAACCTAAGCATTGACCTCCTGAGGCCTGTACTACGAAGCAGGATTTTCGCTTAGCCGGCTAACTTCGGGGAAAACTCTGGGTTTCCGGTCCTACGAGGCTGGTTCTCTTCTTAGCGGGCTCGATCTCCATGGTAACTCATGCTGTGCGGCTAACCTGCTCCGGAGCAGGTTAGGTTGCAGGCTAAGAGCTCAACTCAGTGAAAGCACCGCCTGCTGACCAATCAGAGCTCAGTGTGCGGAGTTTAAAGCGATCAAGTCATATTACAGGAGAAAGGAAATACAGAAAAGCTGCCGTTGCAGGAAAGACGGCCGGCAAAAATCACCGACTGTGTGAACGTGAACATGAATAGAATATCACCTCCATCTTCAGAGCAATCTGACTATTATAACATTAGCGTTAAGAAAGCTTACTTAAATATCTTCACAACATAAGTAACCGGATCAGAGTAACATTACGTACAGTCCGCGGCATATCACTTCATAATGTATCATATATTTTCTTATCTGAGTCAGCTGAGCCGTATCTGGCCGTGCAACACTCACAGAAGTATTATTTTATTTATTTTAAGCGAAACACTCGAGTCAAATGTAATGAAAGTCAGATCGTGTTTTAGACGGGGCAGTGATATCATAAACCTGTTAATGTACGCATTCAAACACTTGTTCTGTTACCAGCTGTATTCACCTTGCAGGTGCAGCTCTGTGGCTTTGATCCTGGATCAAGTGTTTAAGTCATGGATGTTTAAAGTTTAACGTCTTCATATTTGTCTAATTACATAGTTGACTTTTCATTCGGGAAGTATGACGCTGCGCTGTCAGTACGCTTCTCCATGTTTGTGATTGGTCGAATGCTCCAGATACCACCATGTGAACGCGCACCCAACTAGATAGGACACGGCTGGCTTGAGTGATCCACTTGATAACCCGCGTCGTAGGACAGTTTAGCGAGAGCGCGTATGTTTTGGATTAGGCCAACCGGCCAACTCAAACATATCCAGGTTAGGTTGAACCAGCTTCGTAGTACAGGCCTCTGGATGATTGTTGACAACATGTACTTCTCCATCCAGTGTGATCTCTGTATCGTCTTGATAATGTCACATTATAGTACAACAAAAACATTTAAATTGAGTAGCCGTTGTTTTAGCAGTAGCACAGCTGGACTCATATCAGTATAGTGTCTCTACTGGGACATGTCTCCATGCTTTAATGTTCAAAAAGCTCTTTATTGTTCTCATACTGTCTGTGCTGCAGCACCTCTTTTCACCCTCTGTCTGAAACCAGAGCCCAATCTGCTCTGATTGGTTAGCTGGCCGACACTCTTGTGATTGGTCAACCGTTTAGAGATTGATTGATTGATACATTTTATTTCGAACAAGTAAAATAAATAATTACAAAAATCAAAGAAATGTTGCAGTGCATAGTCATGTAAAACAAAACAAAACAAAGTGACATTTACAACAACAACAACAACAACAGCAGCATTAGCAACATCAACAGTCCCACATCTAGTGTTCGAAAAGGAGTGAGAAGAAGTATAACTTATTTAATCTCACCCCCTTGTCCCTAAATTATTTATTTATGATCTGCAATAATTATCATTATTATTATTATTAGTTATTATTGTTATTATTATTAATCTGCTTTACTTTTTGATTGACATTTACATACACACACATACACATATATACTGTACATATATACACACATATACATATACATTCACACACATACACATATACACATACATATACATAGATACATATAGTCAAACACCTTCCCCATCCCTGTACCTCGAGAAAATAATGTCTCTGTATTTCCTCTTGAACTGGTTAATGTCTGGACATCGCTTTAGCTCCAAGTTCACACTGTTCCATAGTCTCACTCCACAGGTTAGGGTTAATGTCTGGACATGGCTTTAGCTCCAAGTTCACACTGTTCCATAGTCTCACTCCACAGGTTAGGGTTAATGTCTGGACATGGCTTTAGCTCCACGTTCACACTGTTCCATAGTCTCACTCCACAGGTTAGGGTTAATGTCTGGACATCGCTTTAGCTCCACGTTCACACTGTTCCATAGTCTCACTCCACAGGTTAGGGTTAATGTCTGGACATCGCTTTAGCTCCAAGTTCACACTGTTCCATAGTCTCACTCCACAGGTTAGGGTTAATGTCTGGACATGGCTTTAGCTCCACGTTCACACTGTTCCATAGTCTCACTCCACAGGTTAGGGTTAATGTGATACATGTGATGTTTTGGTGTTTTGTTTCTTTCCGTTAACCGTCAAGTGGGAAATAAGTTTGTTTTTTTGTGTGTTTCTCTTAGTATCCTAAGATACTGTTATGTTTGGCTGTGAAAAAAAAATTATTATTATGAAGGGCAGACCATCTATTTGTATTTATTTGTTTTTTTTAGAAAGGGGCAGGTCACATAAGATTTTATTCTTCTCCCTGCTCCTTTTCGCTAAATGGTAGTCATGTTTTGTGGCAATTATTGTACATTTGGTTTTGCGTACCATGAGCGGGACAAATAAAAATGAAATGAAATGAAATGAAATGTCTGGACATGGCTTTAGCTCCACGTTCACACTGTTCCATAGTCTCACTCCACAGGCTTAGATACAAAAAGTTCTTCTGGTTGTACGGACCCTATGAATTTCGAATGGAAATGGTCTCCTTGAACTATATCCCCCCCACTCGTTGAGTGAATACTTTTTGGATTTTTCCTGGTAAAACTTTATTTTTTACCTTAAACATGATTTGTGCCGTTTGGAATTCGACCAGGTCTGTACATTTTTAACAATTTTGACCGCAGGAATAATGCGTTAGTTTGAAGAGATGTCCTGCCCCTTCGCCTATCACGTACACAGTGTTATGTAGTGATGTCACTTTGTTCCTGAAGTAAACAAAGGAGTCCAATGGAGGCGTTTCAGTCAGTGTGTGGGAGAGAATCTGGGCTTTTGACCTTTCGACAATTTACATGTACGAAAACCTACATAACACACTAAAGGAAAGGAGATAAAGGATAATTGGGCCTCTTTAAAGGGAAAATATATGTCTTTAAGGATAAAAGTGTGAAATTCATGGCAACAAAGTGTTTCGATGACAAACACAGCACAGAGTCGGCATGATGCGCGTCCCCTCCACTAGGAATACAAAGCATAAATGCAGCACTGGCTTCTTTGATACTTGATAGACACTTTAAAGACTTTTTCTGTAGTTGTGTGGGTCAAAGCATCATGAAATAATAGTACACTCTTGTGTGTGTGTGTGTGTGTGTGTGTGTGTGTGTGTGTGTGTGTGTGTGTGTGTGTGTGTGTGTGTGTGTGTGTGTGTGTGTGTGTGTGTGTGTGTGTGTGTGTGTGTGTGTGTGTGTGTGTGTGTGTGTGTGTGTGTGTGTGTGTGTGTGTGTGTGTGTGTGTGTGTGTGTGTGTGTGTGTGTGTGTGTGTGTGTGTGTGTGTGTGTTATGCCCCTGAGCGCTGAACTGTGAAACTGCGATGTGTGAAGTGTTTTGTAATTAGGGCTGTAGTGTAATATTAATTAACCACTGACGTTTATTTCAATCAACCGACTACATTCTCAGGTCCGTTAATTAAACCTTGGCAAAAAAGCTGAAAGGTAAATGAAAAATTGGATATTGGAAAAGCAAGCAGCCACTCCTAACCAACAATCCTCAACAGTGTATCAAACAGAAATATCACGAAAGAACTTTCAGGTTGCTTCAAAGGGAAAATATGACCACTTGTTTTATGCATAGAGACACATGGTGGGTTAATGCTTGAAGGAGAAAATAAGATAGTGTCGATTGGCGACGATATGAAGTTGAGTAATTATCGGATTCACACTTGTTGGTGTTGTTACAGAGAAACCGGGACTATTTTCGCCCTTTTACTTTTTCCCTCTTGATTAAGCAGTGTCTTACTAACGAAGTGAAGTCTGTGGCACTTCACCTGTCATTTCACCATGAATCTTCACACCTGAGCTGTGACTTTTCTCATGACTCCCACAGTGTCCCTGTTCAGAAGTTCTGAAAAGAAAGTTTCCTTTTCTCACTTAAAGTCCCCAAAACATTTCTGTCACGACAATCATTTTTGCATCTGTCTTCCTGCTTGTCATCTCCTCATCTTGTGAGTCTGTTCTGTCTGTTTTCTCTTCTCAACCTGCCTGTTTACTCAACTCTTTTTGTCTTCCAACCGCAGCCTCTGATTTACGCGTTCTCCTCCTCTCCGCCCTCGCCTCTGTCGGGTTGTTTATGCCCTGTTCATCGTCCTCTGTAATTATGAGTGTTGTTCACTGTATCCCCATCCATATGACGCGCCTGACGGTGACGCAGGGAGATGGATAGTGCGAGTAAAAAAGCAAAGTGAAAAACGAGTGTCTCTCGGCAGAAGCCCTTGTCCTCATGGCACATCTGCCCATTGGCCTTGACCTGCGGGGACACGACACTAAATCTGACTCATAGTCATAAACACACCGCCACACACACACACTGATGGAGATCACCCTGCGGTAATGATGATTATGGTTGTTTATGGTCTTCAACCTACACTTCAGTCGGTTACAACCGCCGGGGGTGTGTGTGTTTTAGTGTGTGCTCACATTCTGCTTAGTTTGTGCTTATGTTTGTGTGTATGCAAACCAGCTTCAGTGTCAGGAGAGGGGGGGGATGCAGCGGAGTCGGGTTATTGTGTCCTTTATCAAGCAGACAAGCCAATTAGGGGCACAACCATTGATATTAATGTTCCCTTCCCTCGCCCTCACTCCAGTTTCCGAGGTGTTTTTTTCATTTAATAGCCGAATGCACTCAGTGATGATCCGTGAAGAGTTGTAGATGCTGCAGAGCTATGCAGAGTGAATTTACTAGAGCAGAACATTGTGCTGAACAGCAGGGGGGGGGGGGAAGAGACTCCGAACTGTAAGGGAGGGGGGGGGGGATGCGTTACGGGTGCTCTCAGGTAGAAATTGTTGAAATAACACATTAACTCTCCCCGGCCCGATGTAGATAACGGAGAGGTCTCGGCTGACATCGCCCTGCAGGAAACAGCCGACTCATTCTCCTCTCCCCCCCCCCCCCCCTCCACCATCAGAAAGTAAAGGGGAATTGCCTCATTTAGTCGTTTATAGGTTATTAGATTGTTTTACAATACAAAACGCAAACCAGCACATTGTGTTGTGATATATTAAAAGCCCCCGTGGAGTTATTTGGAAACAAAATGTTTGCATTCAGTGTTTCTCGCTAGAGCACATTGTGTATGTACTCGTAAAACATTTGCAAAGAAGATTCTTGGAAGAATTGAAAGCCGAAATGAGTGGCATTATTCTCAGAAACAATGTATGGATGTCACTTTCAATCAATAACGTTTATGGCTCTGTACAAGTGTGTGGCTGTGGTGTGTGTGTGTGTGTGTGGTGTGTGTGTGGTGTGTGTGTGTGGTGTGTGTGTGTGTGTGTGTGTGTGTGTGTGTGTGTGTGTGTGTGTGTGTGTGTGTGTGTGTGTGTGTGGTGTGGGTGTGTGTGTGTGTGGTGTGTGTGTGTGTGGTGTGTTGTGTGTGTGTGTGTGTGTGTGTGTGTGTGTGTGTGTGTGTGTGTGTGTGTGTGTGTGGTGTGTGTGTGTGTGGTGGTGTGTGTGTGTAGAGACCCTGCAGCCATTTGCCATGTGTTTGCTGGGTGTGTTTTTTGGGACGTTTCTGCATCACTAAGAGAAAGGCTTGTTCCAGACAGCAGCAACTTCAATTATGTTTACAACCTGACCAATTCTTCTTCTTTCTCACGGAAATGATGCAAATGATTTAGTCTCTTGTACTCATGTTGGTGAGCTAGCAGTGTTCTTCTTCCCTGGCTCTGTGTGTGCATGGCTACATTCCTTACAATTTGCTACCAACTATTGATCACTGGAATAGCGTGAAACCAATGACTCTGTATCCCCCACTTCAACATGCTTGTTGCTGTCCTTGTGCACAAGATGCAACAAAAACAGGTACCAAGGGTGTTATTCAGACCTTTATTTACCCCATTAACCAAGGGTAAAGATCCCATGGGTTTGATACGTTAGTATGCATTGTAGCAATGAGTGGGATTATTCTAAGAAACAATGTATGGATGTCTCTTTCAATCATCGCTTATGGCTCTATACAAGTGTGTGGCGGTGTGTGTATATCTGCAGCCGTGTGCTATGTGTTTTGGGACGTTTCTGCATCGATAATAAAATGCATCGCAACTAAGAGAAAGCTTTAAAAATGGTGGACAAGGCTTGTTCCTGACAGCAGCAACTTTGATTATGTTTATAAACTGCAACTGATAAATAATTAATTATTTTGTGTTTTTGTTCATGTTTGTGAGCTAGCCGTTTTCTTCCTCCCTTGCTCTGTTTGTGCATGGCTGCATTCCTTGGGTACTATTTACTATACCAACTATTGATCACTGCAATAGCGTGAAACCAATTACTCTGTATCCCCCACTTCAACATGCTTGTTGCTGTCCTTGTGCACAAGATGCAACAAAAACAGGTACCAAGGGTGTTATTCAGACCTTTATTTACCCCATTAACCAAGGGTAAAGATCCCATGGGTTTGATACGTTAGTATGCATTGTAGCCCTTTGCCCAGATTAACCATAATGGATATACGGTGGGGGCTGGATGTGTATGTGCATCATGATCAGCAGGGCAAGGGGAGTTTACAATTAGCATGCTAAAGGGAAGATTATAGCGAGACTAATGATAACATAAAAAGATTAGATGCCGGGAAAAGAGACGTGGGATTGATGGACAGATATGGAGCATGGAGACAGAAAGACTACGAGACCAACTGATAGGAAGGAAATGTGTGCAGGGCAGACATGAGGAAGAGAGGAGAGGTCCAGTAGTGCAAAGAGAAGGTGGGAAGACATAATAGGAGGAGAGATACAACATAAAGAAGCCTCTGAGACCGAGAGATATGAGGAAGCAAGGAAAAGGAGGGGAGCGTGAAGAAGAGAGAGGGCCAAATATGTCAGGAGGAAAACTGTGGGAGCGCCGGGAGGAAGGCGAGGGTCTTGAACCAAATTGATGGATAGTGGAGGTCTGGGAGAGGAGAGAGATTGAGACAAAAGGACAGAGGCAAAGGAAGAGGCACACACATTCTCACCATCCATCCACACACACACACACACACACACACACACACACACACACACACACACACACTGCATGATCTGTAGCACTCTCTGGAGAGACCCCGGGCTAATGTGCCTCCAGTCTGCGTACAAAAACAGAGATGTGAAGAGGAGGCGCACAAAGACCGCCGTGTGCAGAGTTTACACCTCTAAACGAAACATGCGCTTACAAAGACGGATGGATCCTCAACCTTGTCCAAAATCTCTCCAAGATGGAGGCGTAGTCTTGTCTTCGTGCAGAGGCCTTCATTCAAAATGGGTGTTTTTTAAGCAAAGTTAATGTGACCAATTTTCTGATACCCTAGCTTTTTTTTCTCCACAATAATTGTCTTTTTAACATGACATATAGATTTTAAATTCAAAAACGACAAACAACAACAATGTAAAATTAAAATGGAACACAATTCTAAAATAAATAGCAAAAAAGGACAAACAATTTTAAAGATTAAATGTACATTTTGTAAAAAAGTGGAGCATATTAATTGTTAAAGACATATTTAGAAAAAGAAAAATATATACAGGTATACAACCTCGGAAACGACATTGTTCCTGCGTTTATTTGCTATCTAGACTTGATTATGTCAGATATCCTCTGTAGTTGAAGGCGTTGACATCCATCATAACCAAAGAGAAATGCTTGCACTGTGAGCCTTTCTCCAAAACAATGCTTTCTTTTTTTCTAAATGATAATATATAATATAAAGCGGCTGCTCTTGTTAGAGAAGAAGTATTGATTTACTTTCACACTCACAGATCAGTGTGGAGAACAGAGGAACTGTGTATAATCTCATCTCTGTCAGTTTACAGCAGAGACACCAGTCTGTCAGCAGAGAGGGAATCAGTGGAGATATAATAAGGTCCTTTAGGCGTTGGGGGTAATGACTCCGGTAAAGGTGCGGAGTAAGGGTGATTCCAGGTTCATGAGAAAGCCAGATCTGAGGGTTATGAATACCATTCTGGCATTTCAGTTTTTCTTAAAAGCCATCATTTCCCAGATACGAGCGACTGAGCAAGTTGAGGGCCGTTTTGAACCCGCTGACCTTTCCTTTCACAGTCTGCCGGATATGATCCCATGATTTGAAGTACGTGTGATAACTCATACTTGTATCATATTATATAAGTTGTATGAACACCTGTGTACTGTGGACCAATCTGTAATGAACTTAAAGCAGCTTCCCTCCTCCCTTAGAATGAAAAGCTTGGCCTTGGTATGTCTACCGTTTTCACCCAAAGCCAAAGACACTAATTTGACATTAAAGAAAGTAAAATAAAGACATGATATTATGCTAATATGCTGCTATATCGGCGACCCATTATGATTCAATCAATCAATCAATGTTTATTTATATAGCCCAATATCACAAATGTTACATTAGTCTCAGTGGTCTTCACAGTGTGTACAGAATATCAGTATATACGACACCCTCTGTCCTTAGACCCTCACATCGTACAAGGAAAAACTTCCGGAAAAAACCCACAGCTTGATTTAGCTCAAGCTTTAACCAGAAGATAATTGCCAAATATTTTACAACCGAGATGGCACAGCTGGGATATGACAATGATAGCAAATATCATTTTCAGAGTAGGAATGGGACAATAAGGGACTTTTGCGATTTGCAGTAAAAAACACTAGTGAAATGATCTGTCTACCCAACACACAGGAATTATTATGTAAATAAGAATTTTTAAATGTTTTTAATAACCTTGTTTTCCCAGTGGGGGCTTATGGTTTATGATTACCTTACTACCTGATGTTTTAATCAGTGGAAAACTGTTTACTGACAAAAAAATGTATATGTGAAGCTGATTCCAGTGTGATTTTAATAGTTTTAAAGCATATGTTGATAATCTTCTGGGTAATATTGTCACTCGTCAGTATTTGTGCCAGGATGATCGCATCATTCGCAGTTATCTGGGCGCCATTTTGGATCCTATTGCCTGGCTGAAGGACTGACGGTTATGAAAGAAAGATGAAACTCTAGGGTTGCTATCTCTAAAAAGACAGTTATCTCGCTCGGCTTCTTGTATCTTAAAACATTGCTGTTGTCCGTCATTCCTCTCATTTAGCAGCTCTCCCCCACTCTGTCTCAGCTCTATCTGTCTTTGTGAGTCTCTGCACACAAAATACAGCAGACATGATAAAGATGTAGGCATTAACCTCAACGGATAAAAGAGAGATTAATAGGTGAGAGTATCTGATGCTGAAATAACAGATAGATAAAGCCATCACTGTAAGTAGTGCTGTGTGGCTCGCCTTGAGGAGCAAACACAACCTCGGGCCTTATCAATCCTTCATGTTTGTTTGGGGATTTGGCTGCGAGAGAACAAGGACAGATGTTAAGAGTAAGATTACAAAGATGATAAAGACAATGTTGAGCTTGCATGGAGTCTTTTATCTGTTCACCCTTTGTGTTTTTACAGACTTTACAGTTGCCTTTTAATGAATGTTGGATTCAAAAGTTATTTTATTGTGGTGCAACAGAGCAGAGCTACAATTCCCAAGACAATGCATTCTGTCTCTTTCACTGCTTTACAGAAATCTGCATGTTTCCACTTCATCCTTTTCTCTTTTTACTGTTTAGCTCCAACAAAACTCCTCCAGTATTTTCTCAATTCCATCCCAGAAATGTTTCTTCTTCCTCTGTCCTTGTGATGTGATGTTGGAATATAATACACACACACATAGTTGCCACTCTTAATCTCACTGTAGAGCGACTTCTGACAATTACCCAGGATTTAAGCAGATCCAAACACACACACACACATTCCCCCCTGGAACACACACACACACGCTCCTCCTCGAACATGCGCTCACACACACACACACAGAAACTCTTCCCCTGGCAGTGCCCTCTCTCTGCGGCTCTCCATATGAACTCTGTGCCAGTGTGATTGCATCTCTCCTCCCTCCTTTCTACATCCATCCATGCTGTCGTTCTCTCATCTCCCCCTCCTCCCTCCTCCCTCCTCCCTCCTCCTCCTCCTCCTCCCTCCCTCCTCCCTCCTCCCTCCTCCCCACTCTCCACTCCCTCCTCCCTCCTCTCCCTCTCCACTCCCTCCTCTCCACTCCCTCCTCCCTCCTCTCCACTCTCCACTCCCTCCTCCCTCCTCCCCACTCTCCACTCCCTCCTCCCTTCTCTCCACTCTCCACTCCCTCCTCCCTCCTCCCTCCTCTCCACTCCCTCCTCTCCTCTCCACTCCCTCCTCCCTCCTCTCCACTCTCCACTCCCTCCTCCCCCCTCTCCACTCCCTCCTCTCCACTCTCCACTCCCTCCTCCCTCCTCCCTCATCTCCACTCCCTCCTCCCTCCTCTCCACTCCCTCCTCCCTCCTCTCCACTCCCTCCTCCCTCCTCTCTCCACTCCCCACTCCTCACTTGTTTGTTTTGGCAGAACTTGAACTGAATCACACAGGAGACGTAAACTGGCAGGATGTATAATGCAGCTCCCACCTGATGCTCTGCTGGTGCTCCTACAACACTTCTCCTCTCCTCATCTCTCCTCTCCTATCCCATCCTCTCCTCTCTTATCCTCTCCTCTTATTCCTCCTCTCCCATCCTCTCCTCATCTCTCCTCTCCCATCCTCTCCTCATCTCTCCTCTCCTAACCTCTCTTATCCTCTCCTCTCTTATCCTCTCCTGTCTTATTCCTCTCCTCTCTTATCCTCTCCTGTCTTATTCCTCTCCTCTCTTATCCTCTCCTCTCTTATTCCTCCTCTCCTCTGTTATCCTCTTCCCTCCTCTCCCATCCATCCTCTCCTCATCTCTCCTCTCCTATCCTCTCCTCTCTTATTCCTCCTCTCCTCTCTTATCCTCTCCTCTCTTATTCCTCCTCCCATCCTCTCCTCTCCTCATCTCTCCTCTCCTATCCTCTCCTCTCTTATCCTCTCCTCTCCCATCCTCTTCTCTCCTCTTTTATTCCTCCTCTCCTCTCTTATCCTCTTCCCTCCTCTCCCATCCATCCTCTCCTCGTCTCTCCTCTCCTATTTTCTCCTCTCTTATTCCTCCTCTCCTCTCCTCTGTCTCCTTCAATTATTCATCCAAAATAGTGGGTTATGAAAAGGTTGAAAAACAAACCTTTCCTACTAGCTCCTCTCCTCATTCCTCTATATTTCGCACAATGATACCTCTTTTAAAACATGTCCTTTTCTTATTGCACCAACTTGCACTTGCTACTTGCCTACTTTGTTTTATAGTAGTCCTACAATGGCTTATTTGTTACAGCTTCATTCCTCTTTGAATGCACCGTTAAACACAACAGAAAATTCCTTAAATGTGTAAACCTACTTGGCAATAAATGTGATTATTTTCCTTTCCTTTTTCTTTCCCTTCCTTCCTTTACTTTCTTTTCCCTTCCTTTCCTTCATTTCATTTCATATTTTTTGATTTCCTTTCCTTCATCTCAGTTTATTTAATATCCTTTCCTTTTCTTTTCTTTATTCTCCTTTCCTTTCCTCAACTCTACCCTCATCTCCTCTCCTCTGTCTCAGTCTTAAATTACTCGTCCTAAAAAAGGGTTGTAAAAAAATCAAGTTATCTTATTATGCTTGCTTGTGTGTGTGTGTGTGTGTGTGTGTGTGTGTGTGTGTGTGTGTGTGTGTGTGTGTGTGTGTGATGACATGAAACTGCCTCTAAGAGACCCTGTGTGCTTTATAGGTGTGTGTGTGTGTGTGTGTTGTGTGTGTGTGTGTGGTGTGTGTGTGTGTGTGTGTGTGTGTGTGTGTGTGATGACATGAAACTGCCTCTAAGAGACCCTGTGTGCTTTATAGGTGTGTGTGTGTGTGTGTGTGTGTGTGTGTGTGTGTGTGTGTGTGTGTGTGTGTGTGTGTGTGTGTGTGTGTGTGTGTGTGTGTGTGTGTGTGTGTGTGTGATGACATGGCGGGTTAGTGAGAGGCCGAGCAGACAGTGAGAGGATGAGACTTCGAGGCGTTGAGTCTCTGTTTCTCGCTGCTCACTTTTGTTTCCTCTGCCCTTTGTCTCACACACACTTGGCAACTGTTGTCTTTTGAATTTGACTCATGCTGGGATGCACCACAACAGCTTGACCACACTGACGTGCCCACATTTGAAACGTGATTCTCTGTGTAAGACAGTCCGTTATTTATTTATCGACCTGTTTCTGTAGCTGAAATCACACACAGCAGCTTTCAAGGTGGTTTTGCTTTTGACACTATAGCATGTTTTGATGCTGCAACGGTTTCACTCAGCATATTGCTTTACTCTCTCCTATTTGTTTGAGAGTCGTTTGAAATGTTTACGTCATATACTCAACAAACATTTTAACTCATTTCTTCTTGCTACCATTTTTCATAGGTCGAACAGAAATATTTTTGCACAAAAATTGTTTTTTTTCTGAAGAAATTGGACAAATCTGTTTAAACCTTTGCAAAAAAGTAAGAAAATGTGCACAGAAGGAAAAGTCTGATATCTTTAATGTCAATTTGTGAGATGTAGGAAATAAATGTGTAATACTTGTTGTACCGCGTAGTTATACAAGAACCAGAGGCTGCTTGCCATCACTTTGAAAAGTAGTTGCAGCTCGCTTCAAGGTCGATGACATGACACTCACTAATTGGGTCGGGGGCGAGATGCGTGGTGTTTCGGGCGGCTGGGGCTGAGATTAGCTGGCTGTGGTTTGGGAACTCACTGACCTATCTGTGAAGGTCTTAGTTTCCAACTTGGTTCTGACTTGTGCAACAACTCCCACACACACTCTCACACACACACGTGTCCACACACAGGCGGAGGGAGGGCTGTGGAGTCTCCTGAGCAGACGCTGTTAATCCTATTGACGACGGCATGTCTGAACAGTGGCCTGAAGAGAGATGAAGCTAATTCTTTTTATGAGGACAATAAACCCGCAGGTCACCAAGCCCAAACACACACACATAGAATATATATATGAAGACCGAAAGTAGCCTCCTCCTGGAGTTTAGCCCCCTTTCAGAGAATAGAAAAAGTGCAATAAAGCATATCAATAACAGTATATCACACCTTGGTGCAATTGTGCTGCATCAAAAGCCCCCGTCCATCCCCAGCTGTAACAAATGTGGCTCAGGAGATTTCATTGCCTCTGATGGAATTTGACAAAGCCATATTGACAATGCAGCGTATTTTCCTTGAATAAAGAGGGAAATGTAATATTGTTTCATTCTCTCTTGCTGTTGTTGTGATGTATTTCCAGGCACCAAAATATTTACACCCGTCTCTCCGCCTAGTTACTGTCTCCTGCCGGAATACGTTATCTAGCGCGGCGAAAACATTATTACATTTCTTATTGAAAAGCAGCGATCCCTCACCTTTTACCCACTCACTCAAACACACACAGACACACATCACAATAAGGATTGTGTGTGTCAACAGATTCCCACAAAATAACAGAAAATAAATGCAAATGCAGCTCTCTGAGACTGTGTCTTAGATCTTTAAAATCTCAGGTGTGATCTATGACTAATGGCGCATTTCCACTGCAGCGGGTAGCTCGCTTTAAGCGTGCCGAGCCGTGCGGGGCCCGTTTTTGGTTGCGTTTCCACTTGGCCTAGTTTTGGCCCGGGGCTACTTTTTCACCTTTTTTCTGGCCCGACTAAATCGTGGTTCTAGGGCCAGGAACAACCAGGCTGAGTCGGGCTGAGTATGCTAAACTAGAGAGAGAATCGCTGGCAAGGGGGCTACAACTACAACAAGATGAACATATTTGACCGTGAATTAATTGTAATACACGTTTCTAAATGATGCCGAAGTAACAACATACTGATACCGGTTAGTAAAAACCATGAATTAATGCTTTGACAAGTCTGCAGACAGACGGCAGGCGAAAAACCCTTTTAAAATGCGTGTTTTCTAAATGTAGCTTGGCTAAGCTAACGTTATATATGCTCCGACCGTCCACACTCACAACAACGGCCTATACAGACATAAATAAACCAGCGACTGTATTCGCCATGACACAGGCAGAGTGTGGTTTGTACTTGTTTAACTTTTGTCAAGTTTCTGAACAGATATGAGGAGCTGTGAGCTCCGAGTGCTAAGAGCTAACGGCTGTGTTGTTTTTCTGGGGCTCTCATTGAAGATGACGTCACGGCTCCGCCTACACTGCGTTACTATAGTAACTGCCCCAGTTCCTAAACTGTAATGGAAGCGCAGCATAAAGTGAGCCGGGCCTAATAAGGCCTAACCAAACCGAGCGAGGCCGAGCGAGGCCTGCAGTGGAAACGTCATAAGTGTCAAGGGCGCTGGAAGCGGGGGGGCCAGGGAGCCATTGGCCCCCCCACTTATCAGCCCTGCCCCACATTTTCACAGCGGCGGATGCCGTGTACAAATCCCGTTTCAATAATTCCCCTCTACTCTAAAGTCACATCTAAAACGCGATCTGATCTAGCTGTGTATATTTTGTTATTTTTTATTGTTATATTCAATCTCATTAGCTACAGGCATTTTTGAAGCTTGTAAAGGGAAGAACACAGCTCGCCTCTCACGTGCCACTCTGCTCTTCCACAGCGCCGCTCCCCCTCCCTCCTGCTGAAATTATGAATGTCAGGCATATAGTAATCATAGATAACACGGCAGGGTCCGTTACTGTTTTTTTTAATCTGATTTCAATTAAACAAAATCTTGGCTTTCAGAAGATTATACTTGTTTCGGCAATTCAGATGATAAATACAACTTTGAAGCTTGTGGCGGCATAATTACAAGCGGAGAACGGAGTAACTTAACATCACAGCAGGCATAACAACAGCCGGTGTACACAAAATACACAAACACACACGTATACACACACACTCGCGAGTTTCCCCCAGACCAGTAATCCAAACGAAAATATCTTCCCTGCGTAGTATTTTGATAATTTGCTCCGCTAATAATCAATCAGATCGATCCAGAGAAGAGGACACTTTGAAGGCCTTTTTCTCAAAATGATGACTCGAGTCATTATATAGGCTAATGTGACATATTTTGCTTAATATTTGAAGTACAAAAACAATCCTGATATCATTAGAAAGCTCGGAATCTCCTCTTTCCAACAGTGTATACAACTCAAAATGTGTCTTCGGGTCAATGCGACTGATTTCGATGGAGCAGGTCACTTTGCATAAGGTAAAATAAAGCAGGCAGACATAACAGGAAGAATATGTACATTTTAACCCAATCAAATAGGACATTGTCACACCATTCAAATGTATCCATGTAAATTACAACCAATAAAAAAGCTTAGATTTGTTTATTTGTTACGTTGTTTACTTTATTTGTTAAGGGGTGGCCACAATCGCGGACATGCTGGCGGCACAGGGACGAGGCACGCAATCCCTCTTCAGTGAAGTGGACAAGCTTCTACGGCTGTATTTCACTGTGCCGATGTCCAATGCAACAGCTGAGCGGAGCTTCTCCAGCCTCCGTCGGTTGAAGACGTTCCTTCGTTCAACTAGTCCGAGCGCCGCTTAAATCACCTTCTCTTCCTCCACATCCACAAAGATTTGACCGACGGCCTGGACCTCAAAAAAGTGCTCTGGAGTTTCTGCTTTGCCAGTGAGCGAAGGGAGGTTTACTTTGGCAAAATGTAGAAAGATTAAGTAGATTTAGCCACGTGGGGATTTTTGTTTTGCTTTACCCTATGTATTGTGGGACATTTGTTTGAAGGTTGCTCCACCCTCATCTGTTATTGGACATTTTAGTCATGTGATTTTAATTACACGACATCACAGCTTGTGTTACTGTTAACAAGCTTGTTATAGGCCTCCGTTCTTTTCACAAGAATTGTTGTTTGGTTCGGTTAAATAAATAATTGATGTCCATTTCTTGAATTTCTTGAAATAAGTGTCATGAATCGCATCACCTGTAGCCAGAAGTAGGCTACCTGACCGGTCTCAACGCTGTGTGTGTCCGTCAGGAAACACGCTGTTTACAAGTAGCCTAGTTCCAGGCTTCCAGCAAACATCCACTGATAAATTGCGATGTTAACAACCTCACGATGACCTCATATTCTTTTAACTTAGGATCGTACCTGTGTTTAGTCTAGAAAAAGGTAAATGTGTGCATTTTATTATAAAGTTGTGTATATTTACAGACTGTTGCAAAAACTAAGAAGCTTATAAACATCAGGTTTAAAACTAAAAGAGCTTTACAAAAAAACACAATGAAAGATGTTTGGAGTTTTATTTGAGTTATTCATTTACATTTTTTGTCAAAGAGATGCTGATTTGAAACCGTTGTTACATACAGTTACGGCATTTCCTGTTTCTGCGGAGAGAGGGGAGGCCGTCCCAAAGCTTGCTGCTGTATTTATTCCATCCATCTGACAGGAGGGAGCCTCATGTGTCACTCCACGGAGTTCACTCCGTCACGGAGGGGGAGTGTGTAGGGGTAGGGTGTAGGGCGTGGTTTGGGATTGGGCCATACACACGCACTTTTTTGGCCCCCCCACTTCTAAAATGAATCCGTCGCGCCTGCTAAGTGTGCCTGCCTGTCTCAGAGGCATTTACCATTCAGCTGTGTAATGCATGTTGAGCAAATGAATTACATCAACCATGCAGCTGCTTGTTGTCGATTGAAATCACATTAATGCGACAAAAGCCTGAAACAGTGAAGGATTTAACAACGAATCACCTGCAATGAGAAGGAGGACTGACAGTTTAGAAACACACTTTAATTGCCTTCAAAAAGTTTGTGAGGGAAACAGTGAACATTGTCAGAAACAAGTAGATGACTGTTCTTCAGAGGTGGGAAGTAGTGGAGTACAAATACTTTGTCACTGTACTTAAGTACATTTTTCTGGTATCAGTACTCCATTACTTATTTTTCTGACGACTTTTTACTTTGACTTCTCACATGTTGAACACTAATACCTGTACTTTCTACTTCTTACATGTTGAACACAAATACCTGTACTTTCTACTTCTTACATGTTGAACACAAATACCTGTACTTTCTACTTCTTACATGTTGAACTCAAATACCTGTACTTTCTACTTCTTACATGTTGAACACAAATACCTGTACTTTCTACTTCTTACATGTTGAACACAAATACCTGTACTTTCTACTTCTTACATGTTGAACACAAATACCTGTACTTTCTACTTCTTACATGTTGAACACAAATACCTGTACTTTCTACTTCTTACATGTTGAACACAAATACCTGTACTTTCTACTTCTTACATGTTGAACTCAAATACCTGTACTTTCTACTTCTTACAAGTTGAACCCAAATACCTGTACTTTCTACTTCTTACAAGTTGAACCCAAATACCTGTACTTTCTACTTCTTACATGTTGAACTCAAATACCTGTACTTTCTACTTCTTATATGTTGAACTCAAATACCTGTACTTTCTACTTCTTACATGTTGAACTCAAATACCTGTACTTTCTACTTCTTACATGTTGAACACAAATACCTGTACTTTCTACTTCTTACATGTTGAACTCAAATACCTGTACTTTCTACTTCTTACATGTTGAACACAAATACCTGTACTTTCTACTTCTTACATGTTGAACTCAAATACCTGTACTTTCTACTTCTTACATGTTGAACACTAATACCTGTACTTTCTACTTCTTACATGTTGAACTCAAATACCTGTACTTTCTACTTCTTACATGTTGAACACAAATACCTGTACTTTCTACTTCTCACATGTTGAACCCAAATACCTGTACTTTCTACTTCTCTCATTTTCCAAACAGCTGGTTCCTTTAGTCTGAATGTGTGTTTGATGCGTGATCATTATTCTTTAGAGTCATTGCGTGCCTATTGATTTGAACACGATCCGTGTATCCATCATTTCCTGGTCTTCTCTAAAGAAGAGGGACCAATGGAAACGTTGTCATGTTGCCGTTGTTCAGCATGGAAACATTCATTAGCTAACAATGACATCATTGTTCTATTAATATAAAGGGAGGTCAGGTACTCTTTAAAACAGCTGCTAGTTATGGGTCCTTTCTACTGAAGTACATTTCAAAGCCTCTTTACTTTCACTTGAGTAAAGAAGTTTAGTCAGTACTTCTACTTGTACCAGAGTATTTTTAAACACGAGTATCTGTACTTCTACTTGAGTAAAGGATGTGTGTACTTTTGCCATCTCTGCTGTTCTTTTTTTCAAACATATTTTTGTGTTTGTGTCTTCCCCAGATGGGACCCCCTACACGTGGTGGGTGGGCCGGGGCAGCGAGAAGCACTTCTACTGGGGGGGCTCGGGGCCCGGCATCCAGAAATGTTCCTGTGGCATCGACAGGAACTGCACGGACCCAAAGTACGACTGCAACTGTGACGCGGACCAGCGGCAGTGGTAAGTGAGGCTGTCAGGTTAACGTTCAGCGGGGGCACAAACTATTTGTTTTGCATCGATTCATTTCCCTCCAATTAGCTTTGCATTGACTTTAATTAAAGTCTGCAGAAACAGCTGCCGGTGAAAAGTTTCTCGGTCACACCCAGTCCACCCTCTGCAGCAGAGCACTCTGGGACGTTCATAACGCTGAGTCAGCACATCTGTTAATGCATCGTTCTGCTTAATGCTCCTCTGAGCACCCAGCTTCACGTTTCACACATTTGGCAGAAAACTAATGCTACTGTACATCTGGGCTATCAGAAGCTCTGTGGCACTGTCTCAGCCAAGAGCATTACCTGCAATACTGTCAAATACATCAGCTGTCCTTCATCCTAAATAACCTTTCCTCCTGTATAGGTGAAACTTATCTTAAATGTACTGTTTTCATACTAGTAGGTTGTTCTTTGGTAGACTAGGTGACAGGGTTGAGTCAGTTTTACCTAATGTAGTTCAATTAGGTAATTTAAATAATGATAATAGTTTATTATACCTGATTATATGTAATGATAAAGTCTTCATAATACATTTTTGGGGCTTTGATTCTACAAGGAGATTTGTAATTGAGCAGCTGGGCAGAATTACGACGAACTTTCATGATGTTATAAAACGACAGGTTTAAACATGAAAATATATATTTGTATCTAAAGCATCATGTCTCACTAGCTTTGCCTGCAGTACTACTTCATTATTTCCTCTAATAAACTCGTAAACTAGTGGGAAAGCAGACTTTTTCTCTTGAACATGGTGCTTCAGCTTTCATCACTTGCACATTTAATAAGTCAGCGTGAGACCTTTGGAAAGCAAGTGTTAATTAAATATGCTCAAGGAAGTTGTCACTGCAGCGAAATCTAGAATTGATAGACCAAGAAAGTACAAATCTTCATCCATCATTAATGTAGAATTAAGTGCATCGCAACAGTAACCATGGGTGATGGCGCTCAGTGAATAGTCCGTTACTGCAATTACAATCAATAATCAGTGGCATTTGTTCGCTTTAACTACCTGGATGAACTGTATGATGTAAAGATTTCTAGGATGTGCTCAGTATTTCCAGTAAAGTCCTTCACTATCAGCCACAGAGCGTCTCCATTGATCAGTTAAACGCCTTGTTAGGAAAGTTTGACATGCAGCCCACCCACAGATTCTTTCTCAGCAACAGCTTGACTTTGACAGTATTAAATGTCACAGGAGCGTGCTTCATCTGTTTCTACAATAATTTGAATTACATTGTAAAGGTCAACGTACATATTAAGTGCCTTTCCTATTTCATAAGTACATATTCTGTTAAAAACTCTTAAAAGGGCTGTTTCAGTGCTGTGCATGGGTTTGAAGCCAGACTGAAACTTTTCGTGGATGCCATGCGTGGTTAAGAACGACTGTAGCTGGACTACTCGCTCTAGGGCTTTTGATAAAAAAGGTAGCTGGGAGGTGGGCCTAAAATTTGCGAGAATGGAGGGGTCGAGATTTTTCTTTTTAAGTAGTGGCTGAACCACGGCATGTTTTGAAGGTATTACATATATTGGTTCACATAAAAAAACCTTGATGAATAAATCCTACAAAGAACAGCCTGAAAAACTGAAGAGCTATTCACCAACAACACATTTCAACCACCTGTAGCTTTTATGAATTGCGCATTAATGCAACCGTTATTTAAGCATTTCAAGGTTAGATTCACAAAAGGTATTGTATTGATGATACGACAGTGCAAGCACCACCATGATTGCAACCAAGCCTCTTTTTATGCTTGTTATTGCAAATATCCGTGCGTCTTATATTAAGAGTTTTTGAAAAATAGTTGTATATGTTTTTAAATACCTGCAGTGATCCCTCCACAGCAGATTCTACGTGTGTCTCCCCATTAAAAGAGAGCAGCTAAAGCTCATTGATTATTTAAATCTCTTTTTCTTCTCATGTATTTTCAAAAATGACATGTAAGGGAGCTTTTTCTCATTTCTTTTTCATGACACAACTGTCATTGCATCCTGTCAGTGTGTCAACTCAGTGACTGCATCCCCAAATAAATGAGTTTGAGTAGACCTCCCTTTATGATGCGCTTCAGTTAAAACTCTCTGACGACCATTAAAATGTCACTGTGCGACTATTACAGTTAGTGCTGTGAATTAGACACGTTTCGCAACACAGTTCAGTACCTAATTTAATACGTGCAAAAAACAAGGGATCATCAAAATGCTCGCTAGCTTTCTTTTTGTCTCATTCGCACGAGTTTAGAGTCCAAAAAAAGCCCACAATCCTTCCCTGACTTCCCCCCTGCTACATGAACTGGACTTAAAAGTGAAGTCTGCAACCCCCATGGACATTTTGATGGCACAATGCTGAAACTAAAATTGTCACTTGTGCTACTGCTGATTTTAGCATTGATCCGTCAGCTCAGCGTCTGCCTCCGCTGCTGATGAGGTGTCTGAACTTCAAAGTGACTGAATGATGAATGCCACCATCAACGCCGTGTTTACTTAAGAGGGATATGTGCATGCAGAAACCAACAGTTTGTGTTTCAAAGCTCCTCTAGCCAGCTGATGGATATTCTCATTAAACCAATCACAGCGCTGTGTGAGGGTGTGTGCATGTGTGTGTACACAATGTGTGTCTGTGGGTAATTACCGCGTGTTGGTGAGAAAGAGAGATTTCATTTACTTTCATGTCTTTCCTCATCTCTAAAACTGATGAGATTACAAATAAGTCTTACTCTGTCTGCTTCTCTCCATTAATAATGTCAGCTTTAATGTCTCATTGATTGGCTGAGTGAGTTTATGAAATATTACCCATATAACTCTATTTCCACTCATTACCCGTGTTTTTTGCAGCTCATACAATGACACACACACATGCACAAAAATATGCACACATGCAAACACAGAGCCAGAAAATAGATCTGTTTTATTAAAAAAAAAACAACATTTAAAATCAAATATTTCTGTGAATAATTCACTTTGAAGGCTGTGATTTAAATAGTTAATGTATTTATTGTTTGTTTGTATTATCAGTAAAATTGTGCTGGTAGAACATGTAAGAAACTCTTCTATATCTTGTTTTGGATTGCTAATACTGAGACAAATGTAATATGTGTGATATTGGGCTATAAATAAACATTGATTGATTGATTGATGGATTGGCAAAACCAAGGATTAAAGGAAACAGGGAGAGAGTGAAGCGTTAACCTGTTTTTGTTCTGCATGTTTCTCTCATCTCATCCTGCAGGAGAGAGGATGCTGGTCTCCTGATTTATAAAGAGCACCTGCCCGTCAGCCAGGTTGCCGTGGGTGACACCAACAGACCGGGCTCTGAGGCTAAGCTAACGGTTGGACCGCTCCGTTGCCAAGGAGACGGTAAGTGTTGCGTCATGGATACATTTGTACCGTGTTGTAGCTGTTGATACAAACGGGGCATTACTATCAAAAAGTAAACCAATGGGATTTCACCATGTGATTTTGGATTATTGCAGAAATGTATCGCTGTGTCAAACAAGCGTTAATGATACTTACAGTTCAGCAGGATAATCTCCACATATTAACACCATTTAATGGTTTCTGAAGTAAAAAGCTATCGTTAGGCTATAAAGGAACTAGGACTTCACGCCACCACCGCTAAGCTAAAGGTGGCTAATGTTGGGCTATAAAGGAACTACAGCACGGTCACATGACTTCACCTCACCACTGCTAAGTTGAAGGCGGCTAATGTTGGGCTTGGTATCGTTTAGTCGTCTCATTTTTAGACACTTGTTAGCAACTGCCATTTTAAAATGTACCAGTTGGGTATTTACTGTCGTATTTTATGGCGTAAAACATGAGACTCTTCAGCTTGTGCTCACCACAGATCTTATTTCAGGCTTGTAACCACAAACATCTTTAAATCCATTGAATTAGAGACTTGGTAACAGGAAGTGGGTAAAAGATGACTCATTCCAGGTTTTAGGCCTCATTTATCTACCACTTTGTGGTTATTATGAATACTCAGAAGAGAGAGCAGCACTCCCATGAGCAAGAAGGTGTTAAAGACATTCATTAATTCATGTTAGAATCAGGGACCTACAGGACACAGGAGGGGAAGCTGTGCTCTGACTCAAAGAGAGTGAAAAGGGCCACATAGGAAACTAAGTCACACTGTGCTTTAGAATGATCAGTAAGATGTTCAAAATAACCTCAAACCTCAAGGCGCCAGGGAAAAGGACCGGTGTGAGCTTCTGGATTGTGTGCAGGTGTGAGAGAGACCTGAGTGAGCAGGAGGGCTGCAGTTGGCCTAATTGAGAGGAAATATGTGCCTTAATGACCTTATGCAAGGCAGCTGCTGAAAGGAGTGCTTTCATTTTCTAAATAATCCTCAGCTGGCCGTAGAAGCCTGGCTGCATGACCTTTGTAAATGGCTCATCAGGGGTTGAATCAAGAGAACACCTCCAGTGTCTTTGATGCTGCTCTTATTAAAATGTCCCCGTTGACACTGTGTGCAGCTTTTGAACAGTTATAACATGCGATACTTTTATAGAAAACGTCATTGTGCTTTCAACAAAGGTCACTCGGTTGGCAGGATGAAGGGTGTCTTACCTGTTAAGATTAAATTGCTCAGTGGTGGTGTTTGAAATGCCAGCACATTATCACACATGCAGAGTTACTTGACCAAGCAGGTCTAGTAGCTCTGCATGGACAACTGAACACAAAGGCAAAAAATAAACAAGAATATATTCGGCTATATCGTTCATCCAAAGAAGGTCATCTGTACTCCTCAAGAGAACTGTCTCCTTTGCAGGGAAACAGCTCAAAGCCAGACTGGAATGAATACATTAGTTGTGAGAAAATTGTATTTTCAATAACCTTTATTAAAAAGTGCAGCGTGCCAGTCAAGAACATTGTAAAACTGAATATTTTGAGGCGCTGAACTCTCCTTAGGTTCATAGAGATATGTCCTCACTCCAAAAATCAGAGAGATAATCCAGGACAACATCTTCTTGGTTTTGGATCTCTGTGTCCGACAGAAGGTCATGTGACTCCTGACTATGCTTGATTCAACCTCTCAATGCCTTTCCTGAAATCAGTGCATGCACATTTAAACAATGTCAATTTGTTTAGTACATTCTAAATACTTCACACAAAAGCACCATGCTGGAAGAGTGCTTCACATTTGCCTAAGTTGCACTTTAGTTTCTAAAAGTCATAATTATAATAAAACACTGTATTTTGTTTTAAAGTGAATGGAAATTGTAGTGCAGGATAAGTGTGGCGGCAATAATTACACATTTAAGGGATTTTAAGGGACGAAAACAACATGCAACTATGTGGAAACTTAAACAACCACCAGAATTTAAGAATGTGAATTTAAAGAGTACTTTGTTATTCTTAATTATGTTCACTCGTCTCATGGGAGAACACGTTGCCTCTTTCTTTCTCCCTAATCCGAGTGGAAATGAAACATTGTGTATTCTCTGTATTCAGCCATTGTTAGCTAAACTTTTAAGTGCACAAACCTCTCTGCAATTTGCTGCGTATGATCTGAATGGGTTCTTAATTAAAGAAAAACGATGGTGTGAGAGAACAAGAGAAAGCACTTCATGCATAGCGGAGAACAATTGGGAACATTGTTATTCTGATGTTGCATTTGAGTGTGAAAATAACACGTTCATACTCTCTTTGTGATGATCCTTAAGAGAAGCAGTTGCTCTGTTAAACAACCCTGAGTGTGTGTGTGGCCAGACACCCAGAGACTCCCCGTCCAAACACCTATATTCTCTTCTATCTAGTCGTCTCTCTGGTAAACATCAGATATCAGATACTGCAGGAACACACACACACACACACACACACACACACACACACACACACACACACACACACACACACACACACACACACACACACCATAAGAGGCAGTTTAATCCCTGCTGTTTCTTATCCTGTCTTTTCTTTTAATCAGTGTTGGCGCGTTGCTCTCTTGGACTTGGGGTCAACTTGACGACACACACAGATTGTGTCTCTCAGGTTCACCACCTTTATTTCCTCCTAACTCAATTTCACATTCCTGAAGCATCTCATATACGTCTAAATAAATCACTTCTCATTCTGAATCTGAATTCCCAATTTAAAAAAGGATCAAATGGATAATGGAAACCTTTTACTAATGATGCCGAGGATATCCAGTAGCTGCAGGGTTGGAAAACACCAGTATTTATATCACAACGCTTGTAGCTTGGTGCATGCTGTTGGCATCACTTGATGAGCAACTTGGGCAGCATGTGTTGCTCTTAAGCCTTTGTGCGGCCCCTAAAACAATCTGTTAGGATTCTCCCTGGAGACCCCTAGGAGCTGATTTGTTTGCTTGATATGCATCAGGCGTCTTCAGGAGTCTTTTCTCGTATCCCTCCTGATTGTGATCTGAACACAAAACAGACTACTGTAAAAGGTAGAATGTCCTTTAGTCTGGAACAAGTCAACCAAACTGACTTTCTATATGTAATACCAATTGGGAGGATTTAGAACAGGACTGTATGAATTCCTCAAGTAGTTTTAGCTTTTGAGATGACCTCTTCGTCCCTCATCCTTTTATATTTGTTTAATCTCCTAAAACCAAATAGCACAGAGAAGTAATGTCCTTATCGTCTCTGCGTTGTAACAAAGTAGCAGGGAGGTTTAGAAGAAAGTAATATCCTGCAGAGAGAGAAAAAGCAAACATGGATTTAATCTTCAGTGTATGGCAGCAGGATCATTACGATAATAATGCTTCATATATTATCTATTGACTGCTCGTTTTTCATACTAACGGGAATGAACGAGCGGAGCTTTGCAATCTCCTTGGACTGAATGTGTGGATGTTCTGCATGTTTTAAAATTGCACAAGAAATGATCTAGCATAGAAACGGTTTCCCTCGTGCACAGATTTGTTCTCTCCGTCGGCCCATTCATCCGGGAGACAGGAAGTGGCCTGGTTCTGTCGGGGGGGCAGGACATGACAGAACACCTGCCCTTACTCCTCACGGGTGTCACACTCATTATGGTCCCTTCATCTACAATCTGCTGAACGTCCCTTCATCACAGAGCTGCCAACACACAAACAAACAATGATTTAATGACCCGTGACATGGCATCTGTTTGTGTGTGTGCAGCTATCATGTAGCAGTATGGCAGACACAATTATTAAAAATGGATCCTTCCCTCGAATGGAGGCAGCCATATTCTCTTTATATCACTCTATTATCTGCTGTCTGTGTGTGTGAGAGACGACGAGAGTTATCCTCCTTTATAATAAGTGACCAAATTAACAAACTAACTTTAAAATGAAGATGACTTTGAGGTATGTTTGCAATAGTGCTGGTCAGGACACCGTAACGTGGAGAATAAATTATATATTGGGCCATTAAGGCATATTAAACATATATTAAAAATGTCACACGTGAATAGGTACTCCGTGTATGATTGATGCTTCTCGTGCAGCGCATGGAGCTCTGTCTCAGTAAGAGCAATGATGATTGGCTGCCTTATAATGGGTTTTCATAGACAAATGACTAATGCCTTATGCAGTCAGGGGAAGTTTTAGTAAAGAGGACTTGTGTGTCTGTGTGTGTGTGTGTGTGTGTGTGTGTGTGTGTGTGTGTGTGTGTGTGTGTGTGTGTGTGTGTGTGTGTGTGTGTGTGTGTGTGTGTGTGTGTGTGTGTGTGTGTGTGGGTGTGGGTGTGGGTGTGTGTGTGTGTGTGTGTGTGTGCATCTTTATCTTTCATTGGTGGTAATAGGAGTTAGAGTGCAACTTTCAGTGTGTGTGTGTGTGTGTGTGTGTGTGTGTGTGTGTGTGTGTGTGTGTGTGTGTGTGTGTGTGTGTGTGTGTGTGTGTGTGTGTGTGTGTGTGTGTGTGTGTGTGTGTGTGTGTGTGTGTGTGTGTGTGTGTGTGTGTGTGTGTGTGTGTGTGTGTGTGTGTGTGTGTGTGTGTGTGTGTGTGTGTGTGTGTGTGTGTGTGTGTGTGTGTGTGTGTGTGTGTGTGTGTGTGTGTGTGTGTGTGCTCCAGCATTAATGGAGCCCATTTACATGGCTAGTTTAATGGCAGACTATACAGTCACAGGCAGGCAGAGAGGAATTAGCCCCATTTATAGCTGTTAAAAGGGTTTGGACGTGTTAATAGATGGGGATGAAAATAAATGACAGCAATTGGAGCATGTGGTCTCTTATTATAATGTAACGCACCTGCTATGGGACATGCTTGGCCTCATGAGTGACCACAAATGAAAGCTTACAGGGGTCGCCTGAGGTAGTTCAAAACTAATGAATTGGTTTGTGCACGTGTCACTGTTCATGTGCACACATCTTGTATAATGTCTTTGTAATGTATGCCAGTCTATCAGGATGTATAGGACTTTGAGTCTGGGGTGCAATACATACGGTTTACTTTGGGTTTGCAAAGAAGAAGTATATGAATTTGCATAAACAGATTGAAAATATCAATTTAAAAATGTTACTTAAAGTCAGATTTGAAACGATGCAATTCCGTAAGTACTTTTATTTAAAGTATTTTTGTGGATTTTCTTTTTCATATTAAGGAGATATAGTTCATCAACTGCAGTTTATTTAAACATGTTGCAAGAGATATACTTACTGCATGGTGGTTGTGTCTACTTGCTGGAAGAAGGAACAATTATGGATTTGCACTTATTTGAAGTCGCTTTGGGTAAAAGTGTCAGTCAAATGAAATGTAATGTGTACAGTACACGGAAAATCCATTTGTTTTGCCTTTTCTTCTGTTACTCTTTTATAAAATATGGATTATGACCCTTAGTTATACATTGAATGTTAGAAGTCATTGTATTATAGGCGGACGAGTGGCTTCCAACATAGAAATTAGTCCGGGACGGGTGGCGCAGTGGTCTGTGCATCTGATCATCAGATCAAGGGGGGTGCTGGGAACTCCAGTTCGAAACCCGCCACTGCGTCAGGCCGTTGTGTCCTTGGTCAAGACACTTCACCCAGATTTGCTCCTGTGGGTATTGTCCACAGTACATGGATGATACTAATGTGTACTTGTAAAAGCGCCTCGATGACCTCGAGGCGTGAAGATGGACGGTGTGGCGCAGTGCGCTGTGCAATGATCATCAGATCAAGGGGTGAAACCCGCCGCCGCTGCGTCTGTAAAGCGTTGTGTCCTTGGGCAAGACACTTCACCTGAACTTGCTCCTGTGGGTATTGTCCACAGTACATGACCATTGCATGTATGATATGTGTAATCTGTATTTGTAAAGCGCTTTGAGCATCTGGAAAAGCGCTATAATAAATGTAAGGAATTATTATTATTAGTCAATAGACCAAACACGTACTTAAAGAGAGTCTAAAGGTCAGTTTCAAAATCCTGAAGTAAAGTACCCTCATATAATACTTGGTCATGTTGGTACCATTTAGTGGTTATTTGAACCTAAAGCCCTTCGTACACTTACATGTTATCCTTCCTAGAAGTAAATGAATGAAAAATAAAGCATTCAATTATACTTATTTTCTCCTCCTGTATTTCCCAAACCTTTATTCCCCTGGCATCTCTCCATATGATGTCTAGAGGTTAAGTGCTACAAATATATATGAAATGAAATCTAATTAAAGTTAGATAGCAGGGTTTTATGACAGACAGAAAGTAATTACCCGAAGTTTCAAATGCTATGTGTACTGTAAACACAGAGTGACACCCCTCAGATAACTCAATTACAGATGAGAGGAAATGCAGCTCTCAATGGAAAGAGAAGTGTTTGTGTTGTGAGCAGAAGTATCAGGTTTATGTAAGTTCAAGTGTTTTGAACAGTCATATCTGAGCGGTACCTTCAGGGGCTCTCTCTCTCTCTCTCTCTCTCTCTCTCTCTCCTCTCTCTCTCTCTCTCTCTCTCTCTCCTCTCTCTCTCTCTCTCTCATCTCTCTCTCTCTCTCCTCTCTCTCTCTCTCTCTCTTGTTAGACACTATTCTTAGTCCTTTGATGAAAAAGCCCCCCAACAACTTTGCACCTGAAGTAGGTGGCAGAAAAAGTAGCAAGTGGAATAATTAAATGAGAAAGCACAGCGGGTGTTTGCTCCAGGAGGTCTGAGATCCTGAATGTCACAATCTACACTTGGCACTTTCTGTTCATGCAGGATGAGGTTATTAATATGAACTATTGTGGCATTAGTTATTTCTGCCTACATCCAACAATGAACATGAAGTGTTTCCGCATGTATTTGACATGTGTGTGTGCCTGTAAATGTCCCTGTTGATGACCTGAGACAGTGTACAGTCAGTCATCCTTACCATCTGCTGGTACTGTCACATCTGGTCTGACGTATGAATCATCTAGTTGGCTTCCAGACCCAGACTGTATCTCACATGGTGTCAGCTCCACAGTTCACTGCCTCTGCCTCCCTGTGGTCCGATCCAGAGGTCAGCAGCTGTTTTCAGTCTAATGGGTTGATGGATCCAAGAGACATCCACAACATGCTTTTAAGAAAGATATATCTGTAAAGAACATCTTCTGACAAAGTGGTAAAGAGTAATCATTTGTAGTGTGTGCCGTTTTCTCTCTGAGGAATTCCTGATTCGTCTTTTTGTTGTCCCTGCAAGGCGGTTAGATGTGGGTTTCTGGATAAAAGACGGTTCTTTTGTGATTTCTTTACACCTGATAGTTTTTCCCTATATAGTAGAACATCTCAGGATCACGGGGATGTTATAAGTTTAAAGATTTTGTTCGCCAACTTTTTAAGGGAGTAATTGGCAAACGTTGTGTTCTGTCAAATTAGTTTTTGGATGAAACACAATTAGCTGTGAGTGTGTTAACTGGCTTTGTAGCTACCAGTTAAATATGTATAGTGTCTCAGACAGGAAGGGATTTATGTGTTGGGTTTGTTTTGAAGCATTTGTTTGACAAACATTTCAATGTGTGAGAGATAATGTGCCACAGAGCTTAGCCAACCAGTTGCATCTGTGGATCTGGCACCGGTATGGTTTGGCTTCAAAGTGTATTCCTCAAACTCTGTTTCCTCTCCAACAATCAGTTCCTGTCAACCCCCTAATGTTTGTTCTCCTTTGCTTCTCTCAGTATGGATCTCCTTTGAGCCCTCTCTCTCACCTCCTCCCTCATCCCTCTCTTCCTCTCGTTCTCTCTCCCCCTTCTGAAGCTTCCTCCCCTCAGGGCTGTATTTATATATCCTCTTGTCCTTCTTTGTTTTTGTCTACTCTCTGGCTCCAGAGTGTGTTTATCCAGTACACACAAAAGTCAACTTCTCTGTGTGTATGTGTATCATTATGCTTTTCAGCTAACTTTGTGGTTGTTGCTTATGATCATAATGTGTGCCTTTGAGCCCCTGCTTATCCCTTAGCATTCAGTCAGTGATTGTATATCCGAGTGTCACCAACTACTGCGGCCCTTCTTGCTACGATGGAACAACACAGTAAACGTAATTGTTTGTTTCCTCAGCCTCTGCAGGGTTCCTCCTGTTTAGTGCTCAATTAACCCTGTTCAATAATTGGCTGTTCCTCCCGTGGAGAAATAAACAGTATCCCGACTTCAAACACACTAGAAAGTGTGTGTGTGTATGTGTGTGTGTGTGTGTGTGTGTGTGTGTGTGTGTGTGTGTGTGTGTGTGTGTGTGTGTGTGTGTGTGTGTGTGTGTGTGTGTGTGTGTGTGTGTGTGTGTGTGTGTGTGTGTGTGTGTGTGTGTGTGTGTGTGTGTGTGTGTGTGTGTGTGTGTGTGTGTGTGTGTGTGGCCGCTATCTGCCCTTGCCCCCGGTGACAGGATGTGAGGCAAGGAGGAGAGGGGAAGAAGCTCAGCCATGTCATTGGGGAGCGCTTATCGCACTGTGCCAGAAGACACACACACACACACACACACACACACACACACACACACACAGAGATGCAGGGATACCGGTGCATACCTCCACGTGCAGGCATTCACGCATACGACACGTGTGAACATACAAATCAACATAAACTCACAGAAAGGGATGCAGAAGTTATAAAACTGATGTGTCGCTATGTAGAAATACCATATGCAACTTATTTTCAGCATTTGTGATTTGTTTATATCAATATACATTCACACATACACATATTTCCCCCCTCGGCTCCACTGCTCCTCCAGGGCTGTGGTGGGGGGTCTGAGGCCGAAGTTCACACCACATTAGTCTCCACTCTTCGCCTCTTCCTCTTCCTCCTGCCCTTCACATGCACCCTCCTCCTCCTCCTCTCCTGTCAGCTGTCCACTCCCTTTTCTCTCCTCTTTTCCATCCACCGTCACCTCTTCAATATTCAGTCCTCTCACCCGTACATGGCCTCTTCTTCCTCTCCCTATTCCTCTGACTCTTCCTCTTCCCTGAGTGATAGGAGAGAGATGGAGGGAGGACAGCAGAGAAGTCCCCTCACCAACCACAGTCTGATCATTCGTCAGCAGCTGTTTAACGCGCGGCTACTTTGTCTTCATTAGCTGCCGCTGGTTTCGCTTCATAAAAGTCATTAGAAAAGTTATCAACAAATCCCTCCGCACCGTATCCATGCATCCCATTTCAAGTCCTCATCGGCTATGAGATGACCAATTCTCTATCAAGTAGTATTGAAGGAATGCAGTTAATACCTTTGCACAGGAATATAATTTTACGTGATGAATTCTGAGGAGATATTAAATGAGCCACACAAAGGACGTGAGATAACGCTCTTTTATCCAGAAGTGATTGATAGCTCTTTGGAATGAATTGAAAATGGATGCATCGCCATTTGAAATAAAACAATTTCTACGAAGAATTCATTCTGCAGCTTATCAGATCAGAATAGTGTTTGCCTCAGTGCTGATTCTATCTCTTTTCTCCGCAGATAACTACTGGAACGCTGCGTCGTTCACCACCCCGTCCTCCTACCTGCACTTCGCCACCTTCCAGGGCGAGACCAGCGCCGACATTTCCTTCTATTTCAAAACCAGCGCTCCCTACGGCGTCTTTCTGGAAAACCTGGGCAACACAGACTTCATCCGTTTGGAGCTGAAATGTAAGATATCTGAGTAATCACCACACACACTCAAATTCACACTGACACACACACACACACACTGATGCAGATGCACAGCGGCAGTCAATTACCTTTCTGATTATGTCGCGCTACTTTGTGATTGCAAGAGAGAGCAATCATTTATTTAAGGTAATTGGTGTGTGTGCAATAATTATGTCTATTATAAACCTCTGTTTAACCAAATCACCCATTTTTAGGGTTGAGAAAACACAAACTCTCAAACACACACTCACGGAAATACACAAATACTCCCTTTTTCTCCTTTTATTAAAACAATGAATCCTGCTAATACGAGCGTTTACCTCTCTAATACCAACTTACGCAGCGTCCACGCGGCGGCGTGCGTTGAAGCGTGTCTGAAACTCGACCAACAACCGATCACATGAATCTCCCGCCCGGACACACAAGCACGCGGTTTGATTGGCTAGAGCTTGTACTGGCATATGATTTGATTGGCTGACGCTTCCGTCGAAGCTTCAAAAGTTGAACATTGCTCAACTTTTGAAGCGAGCAAAGCAAAGCGACGGAACCACAATGCAGTTCGGCAAAGCGTGACGTCACCCCATTCAAAGTGAATGGGCAGAAGCGTCAACGCACGCTGCCGTGTGGACGGGCCGTCACACACACTGAGTCACTCAATGGTGTCAGTGACAAGTGTAAGTGTTGATTGTGTACCTGCACACACATTGAAGAGTCAGAACTCTTTCACGTTCCCCAACACACAGAAACACACATGCATAAGTACATTTTAATAAAGCATAAATAAAAAACTAAATCAATTAAAAACATCTCAAATATTTGTCTTATTCTGATTAATCTTTACTGGAAAGAAACACTTCTTTATTTGACGTATTGTCGCTCAATGAGATGAGCAGCATAAGATGTGTTTACATATTTATTTGACACATTCGAATAACAGGTGCGGAATTGCTATTTTTATATTTCTCAAGCTACTTGTGACAAAATACAAGGTCAAAACTGCAGTCTGTTCGTCTCAGCTGTGTCAAAATAACAGGATCTCACAGCAGAGAGAAACATCGAATATGAAGAGGGACCAGGAAGAGGACCCATAAGACCTCGAAGACTATAAGAAGAAGAGATAATTACCAAGCTGAATCCATTGAGAGTAACTGCAGAAAGCATTGATTTACAAATACATTACAGCTGGTTGTTGGTGAGGAGCTGGAGGATAAACACAGTGAGGTTAAGGTGGATACATTCTGCCTCACTCCACCTGTGAGTTTAAGAGCTATGGAAGCAGACTATGGTGCCAGCCGCAGTGTCCTCTCAGCACCATCAGTCACACAGAGTTCAACTTTACAGCCTGTGGAAGACATCACTCATTAGGAAATCTCACGCTCAGCAGTTTTCTGAATCCACAAGGACATGAAGTTATGTGTCTAACCGAAGAGCAGTGAATCGGGAAGAGCTTGACGGTGTTTTGGAGATGTTGGAGACATTTTCTGTTCTGCTGGTTTCATCTCTTGGGGCGTGACCATGAGTTCAAAAAGAGGATGAAACTACTGAACACATATGACTTCCATAGGTATGGGTTATAAGGGGATTTCTGAGCAGTTTCCCTCCTGCAACAGAGCGAAGTGTTTCATCACCACGGACAGCTCCAGACAAAATTGAACAAACATTAAAGACTGTTCTTAACCTGCATCCTTCTGGAAACTGCTCAGAAACCACCTCATTGTGAAGATACCTAGAAAAGCCATACGTCTTCTAATAAGCATCAGTCTACAGGTGGTAGTTGTAAAGTTTCATGAGGCGCAACAGGCCTTTTTTAACAATGAAATGGCTATTATTCTCACAAGCTACCCAGCAGTACATAAAGGAAACACTACTTTTAACAGCTGCAACATTGAAGTGATGAACACAATAAGATATCAATAATCTTATGATATACACGCTTTACAACATCAGGAAGATACGTCCCCAGCTGACTCAGAAAGCGACTCAGGTTCTGGTCCAGGCTCTCGTCATCTCACGCCTAGACTACTGCAACTCCCTCCTGGCTGGTCTACCTGCATGTGCCATCCGACCTCTGCAGCTCACCCAGAATGCAGCGGCTCGTCTGGTCTTCAACCTTCCTAAATTCTCCCACACCACTCCGCTCCTCCGCTCCCTTCACTGGCTTCCGGTAACTGCTAGAATCCACTTCAAGACACTGGTACTTGCTTACCATGCTGCGAATGGATCTGGCCCTTCCTACATCCAGGACATGGTTAAACCGTACACCCCAGCGCGTGCACTACGCTCTGCATCAGCCAAACGACTCGTTGCGCCCTCGCTGCGAGGGGGACCCAAGTTCCCATCGGCGAAAACACGTGGGTTTGCTATCCTGGCTCCAAGATGGTGGAATGAGCTCCCCATTGACATCAGGACAGCAGAAAGCTTACACATCTTCCAGACTGAAAACTCATCTCTTTCGACTCCACTTCGAGCGTTAGAACTATTAACAAAGCACTTATATACTAATAAAGGACTGGCTTACCTAAAGCCAGTTGAGTAGCACTTGAAATGTTTGGCTCTATGAAACCTGATATACTTATATGATTCTGTTTTCTTCAAGGTTGTGTCTTCCTGGTCGAATGTACTTATTGTAAGTCGCTTTGGACAAAAGCGTCAGCTAAATGCAATGTAATGTAATGTAATATATATACTACTATGATATGGGCTCTTCCGCAGAATAAGTAACTTTGATATTTTAGGTATATCTTGATGCTTTTAAATCCAGTATTTGGTAGTAGAACTACTTTGACCTAAGTAAACAGTTCTTCCACATCTGCCCATACATTCACACATATACTCTTGTATGAAAAACTCAATGTGCTCACACTACACTGAAGAGTGTGAGAGGTTTGCCAAAGGGGGTGATAACACACACACACAGATTCAGTGAGTGTCCAGCAGGCCAGAGGAGATATGTGTTTGTGTGTGTCTCTCCCTTGCTATCATCTTGCATTTTGCCCCACAGCACATGTTTAGACACACTAGTGAAAAAACTTGCATGCACACACACTCTCTTGCACACACACACACACGTAATCTCTGCCCTCTCTGCCCTCGCTGGTGCAAAAGCTCTATTTGCTCCAATCCGGTCAAGGTATGAAATGACTAGCATTAAGCCAGAATAGCATAGCTGTGGCATTGCAGGAGCTCACACACACACACACACGACCTTTTAGCAAATACACATCGCTGTGACCTCAGCGGACTTAAAGAGCCATCAGCCGGACACTGTTCCTGTTTGAATCTTAAGAAGAATATTTGAGAGGCAGCATTGGGGGCATATTCAGAAGTGGACGTGTAACAGGATTGAGGACAGATAGAAAGGTCCTCAAATACAGAAACGCTTGACTTCTGAGGCTCACTGGAAAGTATATGTTGGGTCTTTAAGAGGCTGCAATTTCCGTGATAGTCTCGCCCAAAGGTTATAAACACTTTCAGTCTGGGATCCAGCTGGGAAATGCTCTTTCCTGCGGAGACTTTGGCTTAAGAAATGTTGTTATTGCCTTTTTTTATGTGAAGGCCAAACAGAAATAAAGTTTAAATCTGAAGTTTAGAAGAGGCCTATGCATCACTCGCTTTCTCAAAGTTGTCAGATGTCTCTCTGATTTTCGCTTTAGTAGATAACTACATATTGCTTTACATGTCAGCCACCACTAAGAATATATATTTAACAGGCTCTACTTTTAAAACGCTCAGAAGAGAATCTTTATTTGATCTTTGTAGACACTAAGAAATACTCTGGAGGAAATCAAAAGAAAGTGTTTTTTGCTGATAAAATAGATTTTCAGAGCGTCTTTGTCACAGAGAGATCTTTTCTTTTGACAAGTTGCTTCAAATCATGTTTGAGCGTCGACAGCAGCAGGTTTTCTGTGGTGTTTGAATCAAGTTTCTCTCTTTAGTAGGCCGCCTCAGACAGTGGTGGAAAACAGAGCAAGAGGCCGTCAGAGAAAATGAGATGAACAACAAAGAATGAACAGAAGGAGATAGAAGTGATAACACACTGCCAGCCCTCTGAAGATAGCTTTAAAGCTGCTAAACGGAACTTCCCATTACACAAAAACACACACACAGACACACACTTACACCTGTAGCATCCATCACAGGTATGCAAATAGAGGAGACAGCTCTGTGCTCTGAGGGCACTTCAGCTTTCGATCCTGTCTCTGGACTGAGTAGAAAAAGAAAGTTGTAGGGCATCCATCTTGTTTGCAATGCTGCTAAAACAACAGACAATTAACCACACACACACACACACACACACACACACACACACACACACACACACACACACACACTCATATGCCATAAAGCCTCATTGCTAAGATATTGTTTCCGCCGGGGTAATCTGATATATGTTTGGCTTTCTCTCAGCGTTTAAAATAAGTGATCGCTGCTCCCTGCATACAGACATCATTAGTTCAGTGTATTAAAGCCTGTCAGAGGGTTTACACTCCAGGCCTCGATGTGTGTGTTCATGCATCTATTTGTCTGCTTGTGTGTCGGGGGAAGTCAAATGTTTAAGCGCTTCTTCAGATTTATCTTACACAATCACATCATCCAGGCAGGATTATGTTGGTGTCGTTGAAACTCAAGAGGAAATGATAGTGTCTGAGAAAAGGGATAAAGGAAGGAAGGAGAGATGGAGGGGGGGGGGGGGGCGGGTGGGTTGGCAGAGTTAATGCTATTTTAGGGATGATTGCGAGATGTAAATTGAGAAACTGATAAAAGACAAAGTAATACAGGGGAAAGAAAGGATAGTGTCAGGATGCAAGGGATAAAAGAATGAAAGAAAGAAAAAGATCATTAGAGTTAAGTAATGTGAAAAGGAGAGAAAGGCCAGGCATATTGATTGTGCAAAAGAAAGTTCATTTCCCTATTGACCACTGCATGAATGTATTCAGTCTAATATCTGAGTCTAATGAGGCCATAACGGAGCGGTAACATACAGAGTGGTTATTCATCAACGCTGCCAATAACCACCATATGGCACCGCCCAGAATATATATAGCTTTTATACAGAAGTACCAAACATTAAGGACAGAGTCGATTGGGTTTTAATGTGACAATTGCAAAATCGTCTTTCCAGCAGGAAAAGTATTCCCCTCGTTGTTTTCTCGTTGTTGCGTTATTCCCTTCAAGGCGGGAAAAAAATACTTTGACATTTTGCAGTGGCAAGCATTCATTGAAGGACTTTTTTTGCCACATGTGATTCACCTGCTGTCAGGACCCTCAACGTAATGCTCCAATAATACGAAGAGAGTCCAAACCAACAGTGTGTTACAGGTAGAAAAGATGACTCTGAAATGTATTTATCAAAAGCTGTGACATTGAAATTGTCTCAAGGTGAGATAGAGGTGAAAATAGGTACACACACACACACACACAGATTGATCACTGTTCCCTGCAGAGAGGTTAAAAGCCATCAGACAGTGTCTTCTCTACTGCAGTCGCAAACACATCTGGAATGGACAGGTGGCAGGTCGAGAGCGCGCACACACACACACACACACACACACACACACACACACAAATACACACACACAGAAATATCCATGACTATTTGACATTTTATGGTCATAAAAGGTATAACAGTGCCCCCTGTTGGTCTGTTGAAATATAAGGCTACTTAACTTCATGGCATTTGAACTTGGCACACACAAACATACACACACAAACATACACACACACGTACCCATAAATCCACTTACTTTAGGAATGATCATGCAGAACAGAAAGGTTATCTTGCCCAGAGGTTGCATATTATTGTATGCTCTTATCCTCTCTGTTATTTTTCTTCAACTGATGATCTCTCGCTGTTTTACTGCTTTTTAACATCCGGTGCATAGCTTGATGTCGTGCAATCTCAAAAGCTTCTGGGATCCGTCGACTGCCGTGAGATTAATCCTGTCCGAAGCTGTGGGCCGTCGTCTGTTGCATATCTGAAATATATATACCAGCCAAATGAAGGGCCTTGAAACAAATGAGCCATTAGATTTGAAATGACAAGGAGAGCATAATTACCTGCAGAGTGCAGAGCAACAGAACATGAAGTATTGGGTTTTAGAGAGAGAGGCTTCATGTGGTTTAATAAATGACTTACGCTGATTATATGTTTCCTCTTCTCCCTCTCTGTGCAGCTCCTAAACTCATTTCCTTCTCCTTCGACGTTGGAAACGGACCTGTGGAGCTGACGGTGCATTCGGACACGCCCCTCAATGACGACCAATGGCATCGCGTGATGGCCGAGCGAAACGTGAAACAGGCCGTGCTTCAGCTGGATGAAACGTACCGGGCCTCTCAGCTCGCTCCTGCTCAGGGACACACACGCCTAGAGCTGTTCAGCCAGCTCTATGTTGGTAAGACACACACACACAAATACACTCACACACACACACACACACATTTTCATTCCTATCTATATCCTTTCAATATTTTCACAGAGGGCTTTTTCAGCATGATTCTCAAGATAATGACTAATTTGTATATCCAAAGATAACTTTTCAGAAAACGTGTTAATTGCCTTAATGTAAGTTATCATTTGGGGAAGTTTCATGACTCGATTATAGAAAATATTGAGATAAACACACAATAATAATGAGCTCTTCTGTGCGGAAGCCTCAGAACATAAGCCCTGTTATCTTAATTGAATTGAATACAAAGTAATTCTGTCTTTATTTACAGTTACGTTGCCCTTTAAATCCACTGCGAGGACGTCTGATTGTTTCTTTAAAATATATAGCATCCTTTCCTGGAAGTCATTAGGTCGTCTCTTAAGAGGCTTCATGTCAATCTGCTAATTAAGTTCATGTTAATCCAGCAGGCACACGCATACAGCCATTTAACATGAATAATATGCACATATGAGGACTCAGGCACGTCCCTGAAACTAATCCGAGTACAAGATCAGAGTTTTAAAGAAGTTCAAACGGATCCTCTGCCGGCTGTGAGGGCGTGTGACGAGAAATGAATGAATTTGCTTATAGAGGTCATTTCTTTCCTACTTTGATACTATGACTCAGCATTTATATATCTTTGGATTAAGAAACTTTTATTGCACAAGGAGGATATCAGCCCTCTCCCTATCCCGCCTACACTCTGTATCAGACTCATCGTGCCCTTATCCTCACACCAATTATGCCCACATTCGGTTAAAGATGTCTCTTTAGTTCCTTATTGCCTCCCCCTCCTCCACACAATGCCCTCTCAAGCTCATCCGCAGTTCAAATGGCAGCAGATATGTCCAGTTTTTCTCCCTCTGCTTTCACTTCTCTGTCTAATTCCCCCTTTTGTGCTGAGCTGTCACTGCGCTATAAACCAAACTCCAGGGCTGAAACAGTTGCAGGGATTTGCGGATGGGAGGAAAAGTGCTGAGGCGGATCACAGACTTTCTACTATCTGTTGGAAATAAGTTCTGCTCTGAGGAGATTGTTCCAAATTCCAATCAGGCGTCCCGACGTGATGGCATTAACCCCCCTTCCCAATCCCCGTTTATAATATAATTCCACCGTCTCATCACTTCTGCTGACGCGAACGCCGCTGAAGCATTCTCATCTTATCATGTCCCAATTTGCCTCTCAGTGTATTTGCACTTTCATTTAGTGAAATGGAAAGGTGCGAGAGAGTTTTTGTCACCGAGCGACTCGCGGCTATGAAACCAGGAACATAATGATTTCCAGATAGCGCCTCGGTCTCATTTGCATTTGTGTATTCTGAGTTTTCTATTCAAGAGGAGGCCTGTTGTCTGTGGCTCGTCCAAAAACACACCTGATAGAGGAGGATAGAGAGAAAGCAGGGCAGGTTTTGTAACAACAGCCATAGAAGTGTCAGCACCGTCTCATATCTGATCTCTAATCCTCCCTAAATCCTCACTTCAGGATTGCCTTGAGGAGTTACACAGGAAGTGACCCAGACTCTGAAGGGAAGCGCTTCATTGTTTGGCCTCTGACATCAAGAAAAGATACAGACCTCTTGGTGTTTGATGGAGGGATTTGGAAAGCGTGGGGAGGATTTTGATCTGAACCCGACTGATTCTTCCCCCGACACTTCACACATTTTCTCAGAATGAAATTCATGCAACCTTGAAATAATTTCTAAAATAATCAGCTTCTATGGTTTCACATCAT